>NC_136068.1:1101034921-1101303377 GCF_964261635.1 Lissotriton helveticus | reverse complement strand
ACTCCACCCTCCAACTCCACCCTCCAATCCACCCTCCAACTCCATCCTCCAACTCCAACTCCACCCTCCAACTCTAACTCCACCCTCCAACTCTATCTCCACCCTCCAACTCCACCCTCCAACTCCACTCTCCAACTCCACCCTCCAACCCCACCCTCCAACTCCAGTCTCCAACTCCACCCTCCAACTCCAACTCCACCCTCCAACTCCAAATCCAACCTCCAACTCCAACCCCACCCTCCACCTCCACCCTCTAACTCCACCCTCCAACTCCACCCTCCAACTCACCCCTACATCTCCAACTCCTCCCTCCTACTCCACCCTCACCCTCCAACTCCACCCTCCAACTCCAACTCCACCCTCCAACTCCACCCTCCAACTCCACCCTCCAACTCCACCCTTGAACTCCACCCTCCAACTCCAACCCCACCCTCCAACTCCACCCTCCAACTCCACCCTCCAACTTCAACTCCACCCTCCAACTCCACACTCCAACTCCAACCTCCAACTCCAACCTCCAACTCCACCCTCCAACTCCACCCTCCAACTCCAACTCCAACCCCACCCTCCAACTCCACCCTCTAACTCCACCATCCTACTCCACCCTCCAACTCAACCCCCATCTCCAACTCCACCCTCCAACTCCACCCTCACCCTCCAACTCCACCCTCCAAGTCCAACTCCACCCTCCAAGTCCAACTCCACCCTCCAACTCCACCCTCACCTTCCAACTCCACCCTCCAAGTCCAACTCCACCCTCCAAGTCCAACTCCACCCTCCAACTCCACCCTCCAACTCCAACTCAACCCTCCAACACCACCCTCCAACTCCACCCTCCAACTCCACCCTCCAACTCCAACTCCACCCTCCAACTCCACCCTCCAACTCCACCCTCCAACTCCAACTCCACCCTCCAACTCCACCCTCCAACTCCACCCTCCAACTCCAACTCCACCCTCCAACTCCAACTCCACTATCCAACTCCACCCTCCAACTCCACCCTCCTACTCCAACTCCACCCTCCAACTCTAACTCCACCCTCCACCCTCCAACTCCACCCTCCAACTCCAACAGCACCCACCAACACCAACTCAACCCTCTAACTTGACCCTCCAACTCCACCCTCCAATCCACCCTCCATCTCCAAACTCCAACTCCAACTCCACCCTCCAACTCCAACTCTACCCTCCAACTCTAACTCCACCCTCCAACTTCAACTCCACCATTCAGCTCCACCCTCCGACTCTAACTCCACCCTCCAACTCCACCCTCCAACTTCAACTCCACCTGCACCCTCCAACTCCACTCTCCAACTCCAACTCCACCATCCAACTCCACCCTCCAACTCCACCCTCCAACTCCAACTCCACCCTCCAACTCCACCCTACAACTCCAACTCCACCTTCCAACTCCACCCTCCAACTCCAACTCCACCATCCAACTCCACCCTCCAACTCCAACTCTAACTCCACCCTCCAACTCCAACTCCACCCTCGAACTCGACCCTCCACCTCTACCATCAAACTCCACCCTTCAACTCCAACCCCATCCTCCAACTCCACCCTCCAACTCCAACTCCACCCTCCAACTCCACCCTCCACCTCTACCATCCAACTCCACCCTTTAACTCCAAATCCATCCTCCAACTCCAACTCCACCCTCCAACTCCACCCTCCAACTCCACCCTCCAACTCCACCCTCCAACTCTAACTCCACCCTCCAACTCCACCCTCCAACTCCAACTCCACCCTCCAACTTCACCCTCGAACTCCAACTCCACCCTCCAACTCCAACTCCACCCTCCAACTCCAACCCCAACTCCACCCTCCAACTCCACCCTCCAACTCCACCCTCCAACTCCAACCCCACCCTCCAACTCCACCCTCTAACTCCACCCTCCAACTCCACCCTCCAACCTCCATCTCCAACTCCACCCTCCAACTCCACCCTCACCCTCCAACTCCAACTCCACCCTCCAACTCCAACTCCACCCTCCATCTCCAACTCCATCCTCCAACTCCACCCTCCAACTCCACCCTCCAATTCCAACTCCACCCTCCAACTCCACCCTCCAACTCCACCCTCCAACTCCACCCTTGAACTCCACCCTCCAACTCCACCCTTCAACTCCACCCTCCAACTCCAACTCCACCCTCCAACTCCACCCTCCAACTCCACCCTCCAACTCCAACTCCACCCTCCAGCTCCACCCTCCAACTCCAACTCCACCCTCCAACTCCACCCTCCAACTCCACCCTCCAACTCCAACTCCTCCCTCCAACCTCACCCTCCAACTCCAACTCCACCCTCCAACTCCACCCTCCAACTCCACCCTCCGAGTCCAACTCCACCCTCCAACCCCACCCTCCAACTCCACCCTCCAACTCCACTCTCATACTCCACCCTCCATCTCCACCCTCCAACTCCACCCTCCAACTCCACCCTCCAACTCCACCCTCCATCCTCCAACTCCACCCTCCAACTCAAACTCCACCCTCCAACTCCAACTCCACCCTACTACTCCACCCTCCAACTACACCCTCCAATCCACCCTCCAACTCCATCCTCCACCTCCAACTCCACCCTCCAACTCTAACTCCACCCTCCAAATCTATCTCCACCCTCCAACTCCACCCTCCAACTCCACCATTCAACTCCTCCCTCCAACTCTAACTCCACCCTCCAACTTCAACTCCACCTCCACCCTCCAACTCCACCCTCCTACTCCAATTCCACCCTCCAATTCAAACTCCACCCTCCAACTCCACCCTACTACTCCACCCTCCAACTCCACCCTCCAATCCACCCTCCAACTCCATCCTCCAACTCCAACTCCACCCTCCAACTCTAACTCCACCCTCCAACTCTATCTCCACCCTCCAACTCCACCCTCCAACTCCACTCTCCAACTCCACCCTCCAACCCACCCTCCAACTCCAGTCTCCAACTCCACCCTCCAACTCCAACTCCACCCTCCAACTCCAAATCCAACCTCCAACTCCAACCCCACCCTCCACCTCCACCCTCCAACTCCACCCTCCAACTCACCCCTACATCTCCAACTCCTCCCTCCTACTCCACCCTCACCCTCCAACTCCACCCTCCAACTCCAACTCCACCCTCCAACTCCACCCTCCAACTCCACCCTCCAACTCCACCCTTGAACTCCACCCTCCAACTCCAACCCCACCCTCCAACTCCACCCTCCAACTCCACCCTCCAACTTCAACTCCACCCTCCAACTCCACACTCCAACTCCAACCTCCAACTCCAACCTCCAACTCCACCCTCCAACTCCACCCTCCAACTCCAACTCCAACCCCACCCTCCAACTCCACCCTCTAACTCCACCATCCTACTCCACCCTCCAACTCAACCCCCATCTCCAACTCCACCCTCCAACTCCACCCTCACCCTCCAACTCCACCCTCCAAGTCCAACTCCACCCTCCAAGTCCAACTCCACCCTCCAACTCCACCCTCACCTTCCAACTCCACCCTCCAAGTCCAACTCCACCCTCCAAGTCCAACTCCACCCTCCAACTCCACCCTCCAACTCCAACTCAACCCTCCAACACCACCCTCCAACTCCACCCTCCAACTCCACCCTCCAACTCCAACTCCACCCTCCAACTCCACCCTCCAACTCCACCCTCCAACTCCAACTCCACCCTCCAACTCCACCCTCCAACTCCACCCTCCAACTCCAACTCCAACTCCACCCTCCAACTCCAACTCCACTATCCAACTCCACCCTCCAACTCCACCCTCCTACTCCAACTCCACCCTCCAACTCTAACTCCACCCTCCACCCTCCAACTCCACCCTCCAACTCCAACAGCACCCACCAACACCAACTCAACCCTCTAACTTGACCCTCCAACTCCACCCTCCAATCCACCCTCCATCTCCAAACTCCAACTCCAACTCCACCCTCCAACTCCAACTCTACCCTCCAACTCTAACTCCACCCTCCAACTTCAACTCCACCATTCAGCTCCACCCTCCGACTCTAACTCCACCCTCCAACTCCACCCTCCAACTTCAACTCCACCTGCACCCTCCAACTCCACTCTCCAACTCCAACTCCACCATCCAACTCCACCCTCCAACTCCACCCTCCAACTCCAACTCCACCCTCCAACTCCACCCTACAACTCCAACTCCACCTTCCAACTCCACCCTCCAACTCCAACTCCACCATCCAACTCCACCCTCCAACTCCAACTCTAACTCCACCCTCCAACTCCAACTCCACCCTCGAACTCGACCCTCCACCTCTACCATCAAACTCCACCCTTCAACTCCAACCCCATCCTCCAACTCCACCCTCCAACTCCACCCTCCAACTCCACCCTCCAACTCCACCCTCCAACTCCAAATCCAACCTCCAACTCCACCCTCCAACTTCACCATTCAACTCCTCCCTCCAACTCTAACTCCACCCTCCAACTTCAACTCCACCTCCACCCTCCAACTCCACCCTCCAACTCCAATTCCACCCTCCAATTCAAACTCCACCCTCCAACTTCAACTCCACCCTACTACTCCACCCTCCAACTCCACCCTCCAATCCACCCTCCAACTCCATCCTCCAACTCCAACTCCACCCTCCAACTCTAACTCCACCCTCCAACTCTATCTCCACCCTCCAACTCCACCCTCCAACTCCACCCTCCAACTCCACCCTCCAACTCCACCCTCCAACCCCACCCTCCAACTCCAGTCTCCAACTCCACCCTCCAACTCTAAATCCAACCTCCAACTCCAACCCCACCCTCCACCTCCACCCTCTAACTCCACCCTCCAACTCCACCCTCCAACTCACCCCTCCATCTCCAACTCCTCCCTCCTACTCCACCCTCACCCTCCAACCCCACCCTCCAACTCCAACTCCACCCTCCAACTCCACCCTCCAACTCCACCCTCCAACTCCAACTCCACCCTCCAACTCCACCCTCCAACCCCACCCTCACCTTCCAACTCCACCCTCCAAGTCCAACTCCACCCTCCAAGTCCAACTCCACCCTCCATCTCCACCCTCCAACTCCACCCTCCAACTCCCTCCACCTCCAACTCCAACTCAACCCTCCAACACCACCCTTGAACTCCACCCTCCAACTCCACCCTCCAACTCCACCCTCCTACTCCAACTCCACCCTCCAACTCCAACAGCACCCACCAACACCAACTCAACCCTCTAACTTGACCCTCCAACTCCACCCTCCAATCCACCCTCCAACTCCAAACTCCAACTCCAACTCCACCCTCCAACTCCAACTCTACCCTCCAACTCTAACTCCACCCTCCAACTTCAACTCCACCATTCAGCTCCACCCTCCGACTCTAACTCCACCCTCCAACTCCACCCTCCAACTTTAACTCCACCTGCACCCTCCAACTCCACTCTCCAACTCCAACTCCACCATCCAACTCCACCCTCCAACTCCACCCTCCAACTCCAACTCCACCCTCCAACTCCACCCTACAACTCCAACTCCACCTTCCAACTCCACCCTCCAACTCCAACTCCACCATCCAACTTCACCCTCCAACTCCAACTCTAACTCCACCCTCCAACTCCACCCTCCAACTCGACCCTCCACCTCTACCATCCAACTCCACCCTTCAACTCCAACCCCATCCTCCAACTCCAACTCCACCCTCGAACTCCACCCTCCAACTCCACCCTCCAACTCCAAATCCAACCTCCAACTCCACCCTCCAACTTCACCCTCCAACTCCACCCTCCAACTCCAACTCCACCCTCCAACTCCACCCCCAACTCCATGCTCCAACTCCAACTCCACCCTCCAACTCCACCCTCCAACTCCACCCTCCAACTCCAACCCCACCCTCCAACTCCACCCTCCAACTCCCCCCTCCAACCTCCATCTCCAACTCCACCCTCCAACTCCACCCTCACCCTCCAACTCCACCCTCCAACTCCATCCTCCAACTCCACCCTCCAACTCCACCCTCCAACTCCAACCTCCAACTCCAACTCCACCCTCCAACTCCACCCTCCAACTCCACCCTTGAACTCCACCCTCCAACTCCACCCTCCAACTCCAACTCCACCCTCCACCCTCCAACTCCACCCTCCAACTCCAACTCCACCCTCCAACTCGAACTCCACCCTCCACCCTCCAACTCCACCCTCCAACTCCAACTCCACCCTCCAACACCAACTCCAACTCCACCCTCCAACTCCAACCTCCACCCTCCAACTCCGCCCTCCAACTCCACCCTCCAACCTCACGCTCCAACTCCACCCTCCACCCTCCAACTCCACCCTCCAACTCCACCCTCCAACTCCACCCTCCAACTCCACCCTCCAACCCCACCCTCCAACTCCAGTCTCCAACTCCACCCTCCAACTCTAAATCCAACCTCCAACTCCAACCCCACCCTCCACCTCCACCCTCTAACTCCACCCTCCAACTCCACCCTCCAACTCACCCCTCCATCTCCAACTCCTCCCTCCTACTCCACCCTCACCCTCCAACCCCACCCTCCAACTCCAACTCCACCCTCCAACTCCACCCTCCAACTCCACCCTCCAACTCCACCCTCCAACTCCAACTCCACCCTCCAACTCCACCCTCCAACCCCACCCTCACCTTCCAACTCCACCCTCCAAGTCCAACTCCACCCTCCAAGTCCAACTCCACCCTCCATCTCCACCCTCCAACTCCACCCTCCAACTCCACCCTCCAACTCCAACTCAACCCTCCAACACCACCCTTGAACTCCACCCTCCAACTCCACCCTCCAACTCCAACTCCACCCTCCAACTCCACCCTCCAACTCCACCCTCCAACTCCAACTCCACCCTCCAACTCCACCCTCCAACTCCACCCTCCAACTCCAACTCCAACTCCACCCTCCAACTCTCTCCAACTCCACCCTCCAACTCCACCCTCCTACTCCAACTCCACCCTCCAACTCCAACAGCACCCACCAACACCAACTCAACCCTCTAACTTGACCCTCCAACTCCACCCTCCAATCCACCCTCCAACTCCAAACTCCAACTCCAACTCCACCCTCCAACTCCAACTCTACCCTCCAACTCTAACTCCACCCTCCAACTTCAACTCCACCATTCAGCTCCACCCTCCGACTCTAACTCCACCCTCCAACTCCACCCTCCAACTTTAACTCCACCTGCACCCTCCAACTCCACTCTCCAACTCCAACTCCACCATCCAACTCCACCCTCCAACTCCACCCTCCAACTCCAACTCCACCCTCCAACTCCACCCTACAACTCCAACTCCACCTTCCAACTCCACCCTCCAACTCCAACTCCACCATCCAACTCCACCCTCCAACTCCAACTCTAACTCCACCCTCCAACTCCACCCTCGAACTCGACCCTCCACCTCTACCATCCAACTCCACCCTTCAACTCCAACCCCATCCTCCAACTCCAACTCCACCCTCGAACTCCACCCTCCAACTCCACCCTCCAACTCCAAATCCAACCTCCAACTCCACCCTCCAACTTCACCCTCCAACTCCACCCTCCAACTCCAACTCCACCCTCCAACTCCACCCCCAACTCCATGCTCCAACTCCAACTCCACCCTCCAACTCCACCCTCCAACTCCACCCTCCAACTCCAACCCCACCCTCCAACTCCACCCTCCAACTCCCCCCTCCAACCTCCATCTCCAACTCCACCCTCCAACTCCACCCTCACCCTCCAACTCCACCCTCCAACTCCATCCTCCAACTCCACCCTCCAACTCCACCCTCCAACTCCAACCTCCAACTCCAACTCCACCCTCCAACTCCACCCTCCAACTCCACCCTTGAACTCCACCCTCCAACTCCACCCTCCAACTCCAACTCCACCCTCCACCCTCCAACTCCACCCTCCAACTCCAACTCCACCCTCCAACTCCAACTCCACCCTCCACCCTCCAACTCCACCCTCCAACTCCAACTCCACCCTCCAACACCAACTCCAACTCCACCCTCCAACTCCAACCTCCACCCTCCAACTCCGCCCTCCAACTCCACCCTCCAACCTCACCCTCCAACTCCACCCTCCACCCTCCAACTCCACCCTCCAACTCCAACCTCCAAGTCCAACTCCACCCTCCAACCCCACCCTCCAACTCACCCTCCAGCTCCACTCTCCAACTCCCCCCTCCAACTCCACCCTCCAACTCCAACTCCACCCTCCAACTCCACCCTCCAACTCCACCCTCCAACTCCACCCTCCACCCTCCAACTCCATCCTCCAACTCCACCCTCCAACTCCACCCTCCAACTCCACCCTCCAACTCCACCCTCCAATCCACCCTCCAATCCACCCTGCAACTCCAACTCCACCCTCCAACTCCAACTCCACCCTCCAACTCTAACTCCACCCTCCAACTCCACCCTCCAACTCCAACTCCACCATTCAACTCCTCTCTCCAACTCTAACTCCACCCTCGAACTCCACACTGCAACTCCACCTCCACCCTCCAACTCCACCCTCCAACTCCAACTCCACCCTCCAATTCTAGCCTCCAACTCCACCCTCCAACTCCAATTCCAATCTCCAACTCCAACCTCCAACTCCAACCCCACCCTCCACCTCCACCCTCTAACTCCACCCTCCAACTCCACCCTCCAACTCAACCCTCCATCTCCAACTCCACCCTCTAACTCCACCCTCAACCTCCAACTCCATCCTCCAACTCCACCCTCCAACTCCAACTTCCCCCTCCAACTCCACCCTCCAACTGCACCCCCCAACTCCAACTCCACCCTCCAACTCCAACTCCACCCTCCAATTCTACCCTCCAACTCCACCCTCCAACTCCAATTCCAATCTCCAACTCCAACCTCCAACTCCAACCCCACCCTCCAACTCAACCCTCCATCTCCAACTCCACCCTCTAACTCCACCCTCAACCTCCAACTCCATCCTCCAACTCCACCCTCCAACTCCAACTTCCCCCTCCAACTCCACCCTCCAACTGCACCCTCCAACTCCAACTCCACCCTCCAACTCCAACTCCACCCTCCAATTCTACCCTCCAACTCCACCCTCCAACTCCAATTCCAATCTCCAACTCCACCCTCCAACTCCACCCTCCAACTCAACCCTCCATCTCCAACTCCACCCTCTAACTCCACCCTCACCCTCCAACTCCATCCTCCAACTCCACCCTCCAACTCCAACTTCCCCTCCAACTCCACCCTCCAACTGCACCCTCCAACTCCAACTCCACCCTCCAACTCCACCCTTGAACTCCACCCTCCAACTCCACCCTCCAACTCCACCCTCCAACTCCACCCTCCAACTCCAACTCCACCCTCCAACCCCACCCTCCAACTCCACCCTCCAACTCCACCCTCCAACTCCAACTCCAACTCCACCCTCCAACTCCAACTCCACCCTCCAACTCCAACTCCAACCTCCAACTCCAACCTCCAACTCCAACCTCCAATTCCATTCTCCAACTCTACCCTCAAACTCCACCCTCCAACTCCAATTCCAACCCCACCCTCCAACTCCACCCTCTAACTCCACCAGCGTACTCCACCCTCCAACTCAACCCTCCATCTCCAACTCCACCCTCCAACTCCACCCTCACCCTCCAACTCCAACTCCACCCTCCAAGTCCAACTCCACCCTCCAACTCCACCCTCCAACTCCAACTCCACCCTGCAACTCCACCCTCCAACTCCACCCTTGAACTCAACCCTCCAACTCCACCCTCCAACTCCAACTCCACCCTCCAACTCCACCCTCCAACTCCAACTCTCCCATTCAACTCCACCCTCCAACTTCAACTCCACCTCCACCCTCCAACTCCACCCTCCAACTCCAACTCCACCCTCCAATTCTACCCTCCAACTCCACCCTCCAACTCCAATTCCGACCTCCAACTCCAACCTCCAACTCGACCCTCCAACTCCAAACCCACCCTCCACCTCCACCCTCTAACTCCACCCTCCAACTCCACCCTCCAACTTAACCCTCCATCTCCAACTCCACCCTCCAACTCCACCCTCACCCTCCAACTCCATCCTCCAACTCCACCCTCCAACTCCAACTTCCCCCTCCAACTCCACCCTCCAACTCCAACTCCACCCTCCAACTCCAAGTCCACCCTCCAACTCCACCCTCCAACTCCAACTCCACTCTCCAACTCCAACTCCACCCTCCAACTCCAACTCCAACCCCACCCTCCAACTCCAACTCCAACCTCCAACTCCATCCTCCAACTCCACCCTCCAACTCCACCCTCCAACTCCTACTCCAACCCCACCCTCCAACTCCACCCTCTAACTTCACCATCCTACTCCACCCTCCAACTCAACCCTCCATCTCCAACTCCACCCTCCAACTCCACCCTCACCCTCCAACTCCAACTCCACCCTCCAAGTCCAGCTCCACCCTCCAACTCCACCCTCCAACTCCACCCTCCAACTCCAACTCCAACTCCACCCTCCAACTCCACCCTCCATCCAACTCCACCCTCCAACTCCAACTCCAACCTCCAACTCCACCCTCCCACTCCACCCTCCAACTCCAACTCCAACTCCACCCTCCAACTCCAACTCCACCCTCCAACTCCACCCTCCAACTCCACCCTCCAACTCCAACTCCACCCTCCAACTCCAACTCCACTCTCCAACTCCACCCTCCAACTCCACCCTCCAACTCTAACTCCACCCTCCAACTCTAACTCCACCCTCCAACTCCACCCTCCAACCCCAACTCCACCCTCCAACTCCAACTCCACCCTCCAACTCCACCCTCCAACTCCACCCACCAACACCAACTCAACCCTCTAACTTGACCCTCCAACTCCACCCTCCAATCCACCCTCCAACTCCATCCTCCAACTCCAACTCCCCCCTCCAACTCCAACTCTACCCTCCAACTATAACTCCACCCTCCAACTCCACCCTCCAACTTCAACTCTACCATTCAACTCCACCCTCCAACTCTAACTCCACCCTCTAACTCCACCCTCCAACTTCAACTCCAACTCCACCCTCCAACTCAAAATCCACCCTCCAACTCCACCCTCCAACTCCACCCTCCAACTCCAACTCCACCCTCCAACTCCAAGTCCACCCTCCAACTCCAACTCCACCCTCCAACTCCACCCTCCAACTCCACCCTCCAACTCCAACCCCACCCTCCAACTCCACCCTCTAACTCCACCCTCCAACTCCACCCTCCAACCTCCATCTCCAACTCCACCCTCCAACTCCACCGTCACCCTCCAACTCCAACTCCACCCTCCAACTCCAACTCCACCCTCCATCTCCAACTCCATCCTCCAACTCCACCCTCCAACTCCACCCTCCAATTCCAACTCCACCCTCCAACTCCACCCTCCAACTCCACCCTCCAACTCCACCCTTGAACTACACCCTCCAACTCCACCCTCCAACTCCACCCTCCAACTCCAACTCCACCCTCCAACTCCACCCTCCAACTCCAACTCCACCCTCCACCCTCCAACTCCACCCTCCAACTCCAACTCCAGCCTCCAGCTCCACCCTCCAACTCCAACTCCACCCTCCAACTCCACCCTCCACCCTCCAACTCCACCCTCCAACTCCAACTCCACCCTCCAACCTCACCCTCCAACTCCAACTCCACCCTCCACCCTCCAACTCCACCCTCCAACTCCACCCTCCGAGTCCAACTCCACCCTCCAACCCCACCCTCCAACTCCACCCTCCAACTCCACTCTCATACTCCACCCTCCATCTCCACCCTCCAACTCCACCCTCCAACTCCACCCTCCAACTCCACCCTCCATCCTCCAACTCCACCCTCAAACTCCACCCTCCAACTCCAACTCCACCCTACTACTCCACCCTCCAACTCCACCATCCAATCCACCCTCCAACTCCATCCTCCACCTCCAACTCCACCCTCTAACTCTAACTCCACCCTCCAACTCTATCTCCACCCTCCAACTCCACCCTCCAACTCCACCATTCAACTCCTCCCTCCAACTCTAACTCCACCCTCCAACTTCAACTCCACCTCCACCCTCCAACTCCACCCTCCAACTCCAATTCCACCCTCCAATTCAAACTCCACCCTCCAACTCCAACTCCACCCTACTACTCCACCCTCCAACTCCACCCTCCAATCCACCCTCCAACTCCATCCTCCAACTCCAACTCCACCCTCCAACTCTAACTCCACCCTCCAACTCTATCTCCACCCTCCAACTCCACCCTCCAACTCCACCCTCCAACTCCACCCTCCAACTCCACCCTCCAACCCCACCCTCCAACTCCAGTCTCCAACTCCACCCTCCAACTCCAACTCCACCCTCCAACTCCAAATCCAACCTCCAACTCCAACCCCACCCTCCACCTCCACCCTCTAACTCCACCCTCCAACTCCACCCTCCAACTCACCCCTCCATCTCCAACTCCTCCCTCCTACTCCACCCTCACCCTCCAACTCCACCCTCCAACTCCAACTCCACCCTCCAACTCCACCCTCCAACTCCACCCTCCAACTCCACCCTCCAACTCCACCCTTGAACTCCACCCTCCAACTCCAACCCCACCCTCCAACTCCACCATCCAACTCCACCCTTCAACTCCACCCTCCAACTTCAACTCCACCCTCCAACTCCAACTCCACCCTCCTACTCCAACCTCCAACTCCAACTCCACCCTCCAACTCCACCCTCCAACTCCAACTCCAACCCCACCCTCCAACTCCACCCTCTAACTCCACCATCCTACTCCACCCTCCAACTCAACCCCCATCTCCAACTCTACCCTCCAACTCCACCCTCACCCTCCAACTCCTCCCTCCAAGTCCAACTCCACCCTCCAAGTCCAACTCCACCCTCCAACTCCACCCTCACCTTCCAACTCCACCCTCCAAGTCCAACTCCACCCTCCAAGTCCAACTCCACCCTCCAAGTCCAACTCCACCCTCCAACTCCACCCTCCAACTCCACCCTCCAACTCCAACTCAACCCTCCAACACCACCCTTGAACTCCACCCTCCAACTCCACCCTCCAACTCCAACTCCACCCTCCAACTCCACCCTCCAACTCCACCCTCCAACTCCAACTCCACCCTCCAACTCCACCCTCTAACTCCACCCTCCAACTCCACCCTCCAACTCCAACTCCAACTCCAACTCCACCCTCCAACTCCAACTCCACTCTCCAACTCCACCCTCCAACTCCACCCTCCTACTCCAACTCCACCCTCCAACTCTAACTCCACCCTCCACCCTCCAACTCCACCCTCCAACTCCAACAGCACCCACCAACACCAACTCAACCCTCTAACTTGACCCTCCAACTCCACCCTCCAATCCACCCTCCAACTCCAAACTCCAACTCCAACTCCACCCTCCAACTCCAACTCTACCCTCCAACTCTAACTCCACCCTCCTACTTCAACTCCACCATTCAGCTCCACCCTCCGACTCTAACTCCACCCTCCAACTCCACCCTCCAACTTCAACTCCACCTGCACCATCCAACTCCACTCTCCAACTCCAACTCCACCATCCAACTCCACCCTCCAACTCCACCCTCCAACTCCAACTCCACCCTCCAACTCCACCCTACAACTCCAACTCCACCTTCCAACTCCACCCTCCAACTCCAACTCCACCATTCAACTCCACCCTCCAACTCCAACTCTAACTCAACCCTCCAACTCCAACTCCACCCTCCAACTCGACCCTCCACCTCTACCATCCAACTCCACCCTTCAACTCCAACCCCATCCTCCAACTCCAACTCCACCCTCCAACTCCACCCTCCAACTCCACCCTCCAACTCCACCCTCCAACTCCAAATCCAACCTCCAACTCCACCCTCCAACTTCACCATTCAACTCCTCCCTCCAACTCTAACTCCACCCTCCAACTTCAACTCCACCTCCACCCTCCAACTCCACCCTCCAACTCCAATGCCACCCTCCAATTCAAACTCCACCCTCCAACTCCACCCTACTACTCCACCCTCCAACTCCACCCTCCACTCCACCCTCCAACTCCATCCTCCAACTCCAACTCCACCCTCCAACTCTAACTCCACCCTCCAACTCTATCTCCACCCTCCAACTCCACCCTCCAACTCCACCCTCCAACTCCACCCTCCAACTCCACCCTCCAACCCCACCCTCCAACTCCAGTCTCCAACTCCACCCTCCAACTCCAACTCCACCCTCCAACTCCAAATCCAACCTCCAACTCCAACCCCACCCTCCACCTCCACCATCTAACTCCACCCTCCAACTCCACCCTCCAACTCACCCCTCCATCTCCAACTCCTCCCTCCAACTCCACCCTCACCCTCCAACTCCACCCTCCAACTCCAACTCCACCCTCCAACTCCACCCTCCAACTCCACCCTCCAACTCCACCCTCCAACTCCAACTCCACCCTCCAACTCCACCCTCCAACTCCACCCTCCAACTCCACCCTCCAACTCCACCCTCCAACTCCACCCTTGAACTCCACCCTCCAACTCCAACCCCACCCTCCAACTCCACCCTCCAACTTCAACTCCACCATCCAACTCCAACTCCACCCTCCAACTCCAACCTCCAACTCCAACCTCCAACTCCACCCTCCAACTCCACCCTCCAACTCCAACTCCAACCCCACCCTCCAACTCCACCCTCTAACTCCACCATCCTACTCCACCCTCCAACTCAACCCCCATCTCCAACTCCACCCTCCAACTCCACCCTCACCCTCCAACCCCACCCTCCAAGTCCAACTCCACCCTCCAAGTCCAACTCCACCCTCCTACTCCACCCTCACCTTCCAACTCCACCCTCCAAGTCCAACTCCACCCTCCAAGTCCAACTCCACCCTCCAACTCCACCCTCCAACTCCAACTCAACCCTCCAACACCACCCTTGAACTCCACCCTCCAACTCCACCCTCCAACTCCAACTCCACCCTCCAACTCCACCCACCAACTCCACCCTCCAACTCCAACTCCAGCCTCCAACTCCATCCTCCAACTCCACCCTCCAACTCCACCCTCCAACTCCAACTCCAACTCCAACTCCACCCTCCAACTCCAACTCCACTCTCCAACTCCACCCTCCAACTCCACCCTCCTACTCCAACTCCACCCTCCAACTCTAACTCCACCCTCCACCCTCCAACTCCACCCTCCAACTCCAACAGCACCCACCAACACCAACTCAACCCTCTAACTTGACCCTCCAACTCCACCCTCCAATCCACCCTCCAACTCCAAACTCCAACTCCAACTCCACCCTCCAACTCCAACTCTACCCTCCAACTCTAACTCCACCCTCCAACTTCAACTCCACCATTCAGCTCCACCCTCCGACTCTAACTCCACCCTCCAACTCCACCCTCCAACTTCAACTCCACCTGCACCCTCCAACTCCACTCTCCAACTCCAACTCCACCATCCAACTCCACCCTCCAACTCCACCCTCCAACTCCAACTCCACCCTCCAACTCCACCCTACAACTCCAACTCCACCTTCCAACTCCACCCTCCAACTCCAACTCCACCATCCAACTCCACCCTCCAACTCCAACTCTAACTCCACCCTCCAACTCCAACTCCACCCTCGAACTCGACCCTCCACCTCTACCATCCAACTCCACCCTCCAACTCCACCCTCCAACTCCACCCTCCAACTCCAACCTCCAACTCCACCCTCCAACTTCACCCTCCAACTCCACCCTCCAACTCCAACTCCACCCTCCAACTCCACCCCCAACTCCATGCTCCAACTCCACCCTCCAACTCCACCCTCCAACTCCACCCCCAACTCCAACCTCCAACTCCAACTCCACCCTCCAACTCCACACTCCAACTCCAACCCCACCCTCCAACTCCACCCTCCAACTCCCCCCTCCAACCTCCATCTCCAACTCCACCCTTCAACTCCACCCTCACCCTCCAACTCCACCCTCCAACTCCAACTCCATCCTCCAACTCCACCCTCCAACTCCACCCTCCAACTCCAACCTCCAACTCCAACTCCACCCTCCAACTCCACCCTCCAACTCCACCCTTGAACTCCACCCTCTAACTCCACCCTCCAACTCCAACTTCACCCTCCAACTCCACCCTCCAACTCCAACTCCACCCTCGAACTCCACCCTCCACCCTCCAACTCCACCCTCCAACTCCAACTCCACACTCCAACACCAACTCCAACTCCACCCTCCAACTCCAACCTCCACCCTCCAACTCCGCCCTCCAACTCCAACTCCACCCTCCAACCTCACCCTCCAACTCCACCCTCCACCCTCCAACTCCACCCTCCAACTCCAACTCCACCCTCCAAGTCCACCCTCCAAGTCCAACTCCACCCTCCAACCCCACCCTCCAACTCCACCCTCCAGCTCCACTCTCCAACTCTCCCCTCCAACTCCACCCTCCCACTCCAACTCCACCCTCCAACTCCACCCTCCAACTCCACCCTCCAACTCCACCCTCCAACTCCAACCCCACCCTCCAACTCCACCCTCCAACTCCACCCTTCAACTCCACCCTCCAACTTCAACTCCACCCTCCAACTCCAACCTCCAACTCCAACCTCCAACTCCAACTCCACCCTCCAACTCCACCCTCCAACTCCAACTCCAACCCCACCCTCCAACTCCACCCTCTAACTCCACCATCCTACTCCACCCTCCAACTCAACCCCCATCTCCAACTCCACCCTCCAACTCCACCCTCACCCTCCAACTCCTCCCTCCAAGTCCAACTCCACCCTCCAAGTCCAACTCCACCCTCCAACTCCACCCTCACCTTCCAACTCCACCCTCCAAGTCCAACTCCACCCTCCAAGTCCAACTCCACCCTCCAAGTCCAACTCCACCCTCCAACTCCACCCTCCAACTCCACCCTCCAACTCCAACTCAACCCTCCAACACCACCCTTGAACTCCACCCTCCAACTCCACCCTCCAACTCCAACTCCACCCTCCAACTCCACCCTCCAACTCCACCCTCCAACTCCAACTCCACCCTCCAACTCCACCCTCTAACTCCACCCTCCAACTCCACCCTCCAACTCCAAATCCAACTCCAACTCCACCCTCCAACTCCAACTCCACTCTCCAACTCCACCCTCCAACTCCACCCTCCTACTCCAACTCCACCCTCCAACTCTAACTCCACCCTCCACCCTCCAACTCCACCCTCCAACTCCAACAGCACCCACCAACACCAACTCAACCCTCTAACTTGACCCTCCAACTCCACCCTCCAACTCCAAACTCCAACTCCAACTCCACCCTCCAACTCCAACTCTACCCTCCAACTCTAACTCCACCCTCCTACTTCAACTCCACCATTCAGCTCCACCCTCCGACTCTAACTCCACCCTCCAACTCCACCCTCCAACTTCAACTCCACCTGCACCATCCAACTCCACTCTCCAACTCCAACTCCACCATCCAACTCCACCCTCCAACTCCACCCTCCAACTCCAACTCCACCCTCCAACTCCACCCTACAACTCCAACTCCACCTTCCAACTCCACCCTCCAACTCCAACTCCACCATTCAACTCCACCCTCCAACTCCAACTCTGACTCAACCCTCCAACTCCAACTCCACCCTCGAACTCGACCCTCCACCTCTACCATCCAACTCCACCCTTCAACTCCAACCCCATCCTCCAACTCCAACTCCACCCTCCAACTCCACCCTCCAACTCCACCCTCCAACTCCACCCTCCAACTCCAAATCCAACCTCCAACTCCACCCTCCAACTTCACCATTCAACTCCTCCCTCCAACTCTAACTCCACCCTCCAACTTCAACTCCACCTCCACCCTCCAACTCCACCCTCCAACTCCAATTCCACCCTCCAATTCAAACTCCACCCTCCAACTCCACCCTACTACTCCACCCTCCAACTCCACCCTCCACTCCACCCTCCAACTCCATCCTCCAACTCCAACTCCACCCTCCAACTCTAACTCCACCCTCCAACTCTATCTCCACCCTCCAACTCCACCCTCCAACTCCACCCTCCAACTCCACCCTCCAACCCCACCCTCCAACTCCAGTCTCCAACTCCACCCTCCAACTCCAACTCCACCCTCCAACTCCAAATCCAACCTCCAACTCCAACCCCACCCTCCACCTCCACCATCTAACTCCACCCTCCAACTCCACCCTCCAAGTCACCCCTCCATCTCCAACTCCTCCCTCCAACTCCACCCTCACCCTCCAACTCCACCCTCCAACTCCAACTCCACCCTCCAACTCCACCCTCCAACTCCAACTCTACCCTCCAACTCTAACTCCACCCTCCTACTTCAACTCCACCATTCAGCTCCACCCTCCGACTCTAACTCCACCCTCCAACTCCACCCTCCAACTTCAACTCCACCTGCACCATCCAACTCCACTCTCCAACTCCAACTCCACCATCCAACTCCACCCTCCAACTCCACCCTCCAACTCCAACTCCACCCTCCAACTCCACCCTACAACTCCAACTCCACCTTCCAACTCCACCCTCCAACTCCAACTCCACCATTCAACTCCACCCTCCAACTCCAACTCTAACTCAACCCTCCAACTCCAACTCCCACCCTCGAACTCGCCCTCCACCTCTACCATCCAACTCCACCCTTCAACTCCAACCCCATCCTCCAACTCCAACTCCACCCTCCAACTCCACCCTCCAACTCCACCCTCCAACTCCAAATCCAACCTCCAACTCCACCCTCCAACTTCACCATTCAACTCCTCCCTCCAACTCTAACTCCACCCTCCAACTTCAACTCCACCTCCACCCTCCAACTCCACCCTCCAACTCCAATTCCACCCTCCAATTCAAACTCCACCCTCCAACTCCACCCTACTACTCCACCCTCCAACTCCACCCTCCACTCCACCCTCCAACTCCATCCTCCAACTCCAACTCCACCCTCCAACTCTAACTCCACCCTCCAACTCTATCTCCACCCTCCAACTCCACCCTCCAACTCCACCCTCCAACTCCACCCTCCAACTCCACCCTCCAACCCCACCCTCCAACTCCAGTCTCCAACTCCACCCTCCAACTCCAACTCCACCCTCCAACTCCAAATCCAACCTCCAACTCCAACCCCACCCTCCACCTCCACCATCAAACTCCACCCTCCAACTCCACCCTCCAACTCACCCCTCCATCTCCAACTCCTCCCTCCAACTCCACCCTCACCCTCCAACTCCACCCTCCAACTCCAACTCCACCCTCCAACTCCACCCTCCAACTCCACCCTCCAACTCCACCCTCCAACTCCAACTCCACCCTCCAACTCCACCCTCCAACTCCACCCTCCAACTCCACCCTTGAACTCCACCCTCCAACTCCAACCCCACCCTCCAACTCCACCCTCTAACTCCACCCTCCAACTTCAACTCCACCATCCAACTCCAACTCCACCCTCCAACTCCAACCTCCAACTCCAACCTCCAACTCCACCCTCCAAGTCCAACTCCACCCTCCAAGTCCAACTCCACCCTCCAAGTCCAACTCCACCCTCCAACTCCACCCTCCAACTCCACCCTCCAACTCCAACTCAACCCTCCAACACCACCCTTGAACTCCACCCTCCAACTCCACCCTCCAACTCCAACTCCACCCTCCAACTCCACCCTCCAACTCCACCCTCCAACTCCAACTCCACCCTCCAACTCCACCCTCTAACTCCACCCTCCAACTCCACCCTCCAACTCCAACTCCAACTCCAACTCCACCCTCCAACTCCAACTCCACTCTCCAACTCCACCCTCCAACTCCACCCTCCTACTCCAACTCCACCCTCCAACTCTAACTCCACCCTCCACCCTCCAACTCCACCCTCCAACTCCAACAGCACCCACCAACACCAACTCAACCCTCTAACTTGACCCTCCAACTCCACCCTCCAATCCACCCTCCAATCCAACTCCAACTCCACCCTCCAACTCCAACTCTACCCTCCAACTCTAACTCCACCCTCCTACTCTTCAACTCCACCATTCAGCTCCACCCTCCGACTCTAACTCCACCCTCCAACTCCACCCTCCAACTTCAACTCCACCTGCACCCTCCAACTCCACTCTCCAACTCCAACTCCACCATCCAACTCCACCCTCCAACTCCACCCTCCAACTCCAACTCCACCCTCCAACTCCACCCTACAACTCCAACTCCACCTTCCAACTCCACCCTCCAACTCCAACTCCACCATTCAACTCCACCCTCCAACTCCAACTCTAACTCAACCCTCCAACTCCAACTCCACCCTCGAACTCGACCCTCCACCTCTACCATCCAACTCCACCCTTCAACTCCAACCCCATCCTCCAACTCCAACTCCACCCTCCAACTCCACCCTCCAACTCCACCCTCCAACTCCAAATCCAACCTCCAACTCCACCCTCCAACTTCACCATTCAACTCCTCCCTCCAACTCTAACTCCACCCTCCAACTTCAACTCCACCTCCACCCTCCAACTCCACCCTCCAACTCCAATTCCACCCTCCAATTCAAACTCCACCCTCCAACTCCACCCTACTACTCCACCCTCCAACTCCACCCTCCACTCCACCCTCCAACTCCATCCTCCAACTCCAACTCCACCCTCCAACTCTAACTCCACCCTCCAACTCTATCTCCACCCTCCAACTCCACCCTCCAACTCCCCCCCCCAACACCACCCTCCAACCCCACCCTCCAACTCCAGTCTCCAACTCCACCCTCCAACTCCAACTCCACCCTCCAACTCCAAATCCAACCTCCAACTCCAACCCCACCCTCCACCTCCACCATCTAACTCCACCCTCCAACTCCACCCTCCAACTCACCCCTCCATCTCCAACTCCTCCCTCCAACTCCACCCTCACCCTCCAACTCCACCCTCCAACTCCAACTCCACCCTCCAACTCCACCCTCCAACTCCACCCTCCAACTCCACCCTCCAACTCCAACTCCACCCTCCAACTCCACCCTCCAACTCCACCCTCCAACTCCACCCTTGAACTCCACCCTCCAACTCCAACCCCACCCTCCAACTCCACCCTCCAACTTCAACTCCACCATCCAACTCCAACTCCACCCTCCAACTCCAACCTCCAACTCCAACTCCACCCTCCAACTCCACCCTCCAACTCCACCCTCCAACTCCAACTCCACCCTCCAACTCCACCCTCCAACTCCACCCTCCAACTCCACCCTCCAACTCCACCCTTGAACTCCACCCTCCAACTCCAACCCCACCCTCCAACTCCACCCTCCAACTTCAACTCCACCATCCAACTCCAACTCCACCCTCCAACCCCATCCTCCAACTCCAACTCCACCCTCCAACTCCACCCTCCAACTCCAAATCCAACCTCCAACTCCACCCTCCAACTTCACCATTCAACTCCTCCCTCCAACTCTAACTCCACCCTCCAACTTCAACTCCACCTCCACCCTCCAACTCCACCCTCCAACTCCAATTCCACCCTCCAATTCAAACTCCACCCTCCAACTCCACCCTACTACTCCACCCTCCAACTCCACCCTCCACTCCACCCTCCAACTCCATCCTCCAACTCCAACTCCACCCTCCAACTCTAACTCCACCCTCCAACTCTATCTCCACCCTCCAACTCCACCCTCCAACTCCACCCTCCAACACCACCCTCCAACCCCACCCTCCAACTCCAGTCTCCAACTCCACCCTCCAACTCCAACTCCACCCTCCAACTCCAAATCCAACCTCCAACTCCAACCCCACCCTCCACCTCCACCATCTAACTCCACCCTCCAACTCCACCCTCCAACTCACCCCTCCATCTCCAACTCCTCCCTCCAACTCCACCCTCACCCTCCAACTCCACCCTCCAACTCCAACTCCACCCTCCAACTCCACCCTCCAACTCCACCCTCCAACTCCACCCTCCAACTCCAACTCCACCCTCCAACTCCACCCTCCAACTCCACCCTCCAACTCCACCCTCCAACTCCACCCTTGAACTCCACCCTCCAACTCCAACCCCACCCTCCAACTCCACCCTCCAACTTCAACTCCACCATCCAACTCCAACTCCACCCTCCAACTCCAACCTCCAACTCCAACCTCCAACTCCACCCTCCAACTCCACCCTCCAACTCCACCCTCCAACTCCAACTCCACCCTCCAACTCCACCCTCTAACTCCACCCTCCAACTCCACCCTCCAACTCCAAATCCAACTCCAACTCCACCCTCCAACTCCAACTCCACTCTCCAACTCCACCCTCCAACTCCACCCTCCTACTCCAACTCCACCCTCCAACTCTAACTCCACCCTCCACCCTCCAACTCCACCCTCCAACTCCAACAGCACCCACCAACACCAACTCAACCCTCTAACTTGACCCTCCAACTCCACCCTCCAACTCCAAACTCCAACTCCAACTCCACCCTCCAACTCCAACTCTACCCTCCAACTCTAACTCCACCCTCCTACTTCAACTCCACCATTCAGCTCCACCCTCCGACTCTAACTCCACCCTCCAACTCCACCCTCCAACTTCAACTCCACCTGCACCATCCAACTCCACTCTCCAACTCCAACTCCACCATCCAACTCCACCCTCCAACTCCACCCTCCAACTCCAACTCCACCCTCCAACTCCACCCTACAACTCCAACTCCACCTTCCAACTCCACCCTCCAACTCCAACTCCACCATTCAACTCCACCCTCCAACTCCAACTCTAACTCAACCCTCCAACTCCAACTCCACCCTCGAACTCGACCCTCCACCTCTACCATCCAACTCCACCCTTCAACTCCAACCCCATCCTCCAACTCCAACTCCACCCTCCAACTCCACCCTCCAACTCCACCCTCCAACTCCAAATCCAACCTCCAACTCCACCCTCCAACTTCACCATTCAACTCCTCCCTCCAACTCTAACTCCACCCTCCAACTTCAACTCCACCTCCACCCTCCAACTCCAATTCCACCCTCCAATTCAAACTCCACCCTCCAACTCCACCCTACTACTCCACCCTCCAACTCCACCCTCCACTCCACCCTCCAACTCCATCCTCCAACTCCAACTCCACCCTCCAACTCTAACTCCACCCTCCAACTCTATCTCCACCCTCCAACTCCACCCTCCAACTCCACCCTCCAACTCCACCCTCCAACCCCACCCTCCAACTCCAGTCTCCAACTCCACCCTCCAACTCCAACTCCACCCTCCAACTCCAAATCCAACCTCCAACTCCAACCCCACCCTCCACCTCCACCATCTAACTCCACCCTCCAACTCCACCCTCCAAGTCACCCCTCCATCTCCAACTCCTCCCTCCAACTCCACCCTCACCCTCCAACTCCACCCTCCAACTCCAACTCCACCCTCCAACTCCACCCTCCAACTCCACCCTCCAACTCCACCCTCCAACTCCAACTCCACCCTCCAACTCCACCCTCCAACTCCACCCTCCAACTCCACCCTTGAACTCCACCCTCCAACTCCAACCCCACCCTCCAACTCCACCCTCTAACTCCACCCTCCAACTTCAACTCCACCATCCAACTCCAACTCCACCCTCCAACTCCAACCCCCAACTCCAACCTCCAACTCCACCCTCCAAGTCCAACTCCACCCTCCAAGTCCAACTCCACCCTCCAAGTCCAACTCCACCCTCCAACTCCACCCTCCAACTCCACCCTCCATCTCCAACTCAACCCTCCAACACCACCCTTGAACTCCACCCTCCAACTCCACCCTCCAACTCCAACTCCACCCTCCAACTCCACCCTCCAACTCCACCCTCCAACTCCAACTCCACCCTCCAACTCCACCCTCTAACTCCACCCTCCAACTCCACCCTCCAACTCCAACTCCAACTCCAACTCCACCCTCCAACTCCAACTCCACTCTCCAACTCCACCCTCCAACTCCACCCTCCTACTCCAACTCCACCCTCCAACTCTAACTCCACCCTCCAACTCCACCCTCCAACTCCAACAGCACCCACCAACACCAACTCAACCCTCTAACTTGACCCTCCAACTCCACCCTCCAATCCACCCTCCAACTCCAAACTCCAACTCCAACTCCACCCTCCAACTCCAACTCTACCCTCCAACTCTAACTCCACCCTCCTACTTCAACTCCACCATTCAGCTCCACCCTCCGACTCTAACTCCACCCTCCAACTCCACCCTCCAACTTCAACTCCACCTGCACCCTCCAACTCCACTCTCCAACTCCAACTCCACCATCCAACTCCACCCTCCAACTCCACCCTCCAACTCCAACTCCACCCTCCAACTCCACCCTACAACTCCAACTCCACCTTCCAACTCCACCCTCCAACTCCAACTCCACCATTCAACTCCACCCTCCAACTCCAACTCTAACTCAACCCTCCAACTCCAACTCCACCCTCGAACTCGACCCTCCACCTCTACCATCCAACTCCACCCTTCAACTCCAACCCCATCCTCCAACTCCAACTCCACCCTCCAACTCCACCCTCCAACTCCACCCTCCAACTCCACCCTCCAACTCCAAATCCAACCTCCAACTCCACCCTCCAACTTCACCATTCAACTCCTCCCTCCAACTCTAACTCCACCCTCCAACTTCAACTCCACCTCCACCCTCCAACTCCACCCTCCAACTCCAATTCCACCCTCCAATTCAAACTCCACCCTCCAACTCCACCCTACTACTCCACCCTCCAACTCCACCATCCACTCCACCCTCCAACTCCATCCTCCAACTCCAACTCCACCCTCCAACTCTAACTCCACCCTCCGACTCTATCTCCACCCTCCAACTCCACCCTCCAACTCCACCCTCCAACTCCACCCTCCAACCCCACCCTCCAACTCCAGTCTCCAACTCCACCCTCCAACTCCAACTCCACCCTCCAACTCCAAATCCAACCTCCAACTCCAACCCCACCCTCCACCTCCACCATCTAACTCCACCCTCCAACTCCACCCTCCAAGTCACCCCTCCATCTCCAACTCCTCCCTCCAACTCCACCCTCACCCTCCAACTCCACCCTCCAACTCCAACTCCACCCTCCAACTCCAACTCTACCCTCCAACTCTAACTCCACCCTCCTACTTCAACTCCACCATTCAGCTCCACCCTCCGACTCTAACTCCACCCTCCAACTCCACCCTCCAACTTCAACTCCACCTGCACCATCCAACTCCACTCTCCAACTCCAACTCCACCATCCAACTCCACCCTCCAACTCCACCCTCCAACTCCAACTCCACCCTACAACTCCAACTCCACCTTCCAACTCCACCCTCCAACTCCAACTCCACCATTCAACTCCACCCTCCAACTCCAACTCTAACTCAACCCTCCAACTCCAACTCCACCCTCGAACTCGACCCTCCACCTCTACCATCCAACTCCACCCTTCAACTCCAACCCCATCCTCCAACTCCAACTCCACCCTCCAACTCCACCCTCCAACTCCACCCTCCAACTCCACCCTCTAACTCCAAATCCAACCTCCAACTCCACCCTCCAACTTCACCATTCAACTCCTCCCTCCAACTCTAACTCCACCCTCCAACTTCAACTCCACCTCCACCCTCCAACTCCACCCTCCAACTCCAATTCCACCCTCCAATTCAAACTCCACCCTCCAACTCCACCCTACTACTCCACCCTCCAACTCCACCCTCCACTCCACCCTCCAACTCCATCCTCCAACTCCAACTCCACCCTCCAACTCTAACTCCACCCTCCAACTCTATCTCCACCCTCCAACTCCACCCTCCAACTCCACCCTCCAACTCCACCCTCCAACCCCCACCCCTCCAACTCCAGTCTCCAACTCCACCCTCCAACTCCAACTCCACCCTCCAACTCCAAATCCAACCTCCAACTCCAACCCCACCCTCCACCTCCACCATCAAACTCCACCCTCCAACTCCACCCTCCAACTCACCCCTCCATCTCCAACTCCTCCCTCCAACTCCACCCTCACCCTCCAACTCCACCCTCCAACTCCAACTCCACCCTCCAACTCCACCCTCCAACTCCACCCTCCAACTCCACCCTTGAACTCCACCCTCCAACTCCAACCCCACCCTCCAACTCCACCCTCTAACTCCACCCTCCAACTTCAACTCCACCATCCAACTCCAACTCCACCCTCCAACTCCAACCTCCAACTCCAACCTCCAACTCCACCCTCCAAGTCCAACTCCACCCTCCAAGTCCAACTCCACCCTCCAAGTCCAACTCCACCCTCCAACTCCACCCTCCAACTCCACCCTCCAACTCCACCCTCCAACTCCAACTCAACCCTCCAACACCACCCTTGAACTCCACCCTCCAACTCCACCCTCCAACTCCAACTCCACCCTCCAACTCCACCCTCCAACTCCACCCTCCAACTCCAACTCCACCCTCCAACTCCACCCTCTAACTCCACCCTCCAACTCCACCCTCCAACTCCAACTCCAACTCCACCCTCCAACTCCAACTCCACTCTCCAACTCCACCCTCCAACTCCACCCTCCTACTCCAACTCCACCCTCCAACTCTAACTCCACCCTCCACCCTCCAACTCCAACAGCATCCACCAACACCAACTCAACCCTCTAACTTGACCCTCCAACTCCACCCTCCAATCCACCCTCCAACTCCAAACTCCAACTCCAACTCCACCCTCCAACTCCAACTCTACCCTCCAACTCTAACTCCACCCTCCTACTTCAACTCCACCATTCAGCTCCACCCTCCGACTCTAACTCCATCCTCCAACTCCACCCTCCAACTTCAACTCCACCTGCACCCTCCAACTCCACTCTCCAACTCCACCATCCAACTCCACCCTCCAACTCCACCCTCCAACTCCAACTCCAACTCCACCCTCCAACTCCACCCTACAACTCCAACTCCACCTTCCAACTCCACCCTCCAACTCCAACTCCACCATTCAACTCCACCCTCCAACTCCAACTCTAACTCAACCCTCCAACTCCAACTCCACCCTCGAACTCGACCCTCCACCTCTACCATCCAACTCCACCCTTCAACTCCAACCCCATCCTCCAACTCCAACTCCACCCTCCAACTCCACCCTCCAACTCCACCCTCCAACTCCACCCTCCAACTCCACCCTCCAACTCCAAATCCAACCTCCAACTCCACCCTCCAACTTCACCATTCAACTCCTCCCTCCAACTCTAACTCCACCCTCCAACTTCAACTCCACCTCCACCCTCCAACTCCACCCTCCAACTCCAATTCCACCCTCCAATTCAAACTCCACCCTCCAACTCCACCCTCCAACTCCACCCTCCATCCACCCTCCAACTCCATCCTCCAACTCCAACTCCACCCTCCAACTCTAACTCCACCCTCCAACTCTATCTCCACCCTCCAACTCCACCCTCCAACTCCACCCTCCAACTCCACCCTCCAACCCCACCCTCCAACTCCAGTCTCAACTTCCATCCTCCAACTCCAACTCCACCCTCCAACTCCAAATCCAACCTCCAACTCCACCCCACCCTCCACCTCCACCATCTAACTCCACCCTCCAACTCTACCCTCCAACTCACCCCTCCATCTCCAACTCCTCCCTCCAACTCCACCCTCACCCTCCAACTCCACCCTCCAACTCCAACTCCACCCTCCAACTCCACCCTCCAACTCCACCCTCCAACTCCACCCTCCAACTCCAACTCCACCCTCCAACTCCACCCTCCAACTCCACCTCCAACTCCACCCTCCAACTCCACCCTCCAACTCCACCCTTGAACTCCACCCTCCAACTCCAACCCCACCCTCCAACTCCACCCTCCAACTTCAACTCCACCATCCAACTCCAACTCCACCCTCCAACTCCAACCTCCAACTCCAACCTCCAACTCCACCCTCCAACTCCACCCTCCAACTCCACCCTCCAACTCCAACTCCAACCCCACCCTCCAACTCCACCCTCTAACTCCCCCATCCTACTCCACCCTCCAACTCAACCCCCATCTCCAACTCCACCCTCCAACTCCACCCTCACCCTCCAACCCCACCCTCCAAGTCCAACTCCACCCTCCAAGTCCAACTCCACCCTCCTACTCCACCCTCACCTTCCAACTCCACCCTCCATGTCCAACTCCACCCTCCAAGTCCAACTCCACCCTCCAACTCCACCCTCCAACTCCACCCTCCAACTCCAACTCAACCCTCCAACACCACCCTTGAACTCCACCCTCCAACTCCACCCTCCAACTCCAACTCCACCCTCCAACTCCACCCACCAACTCCACCCTCCAACTCCAACTCCAGCCTCCAACTCCATCCTCCAACTCCACCCTCCAACTCCACCCTCCAACTCCAACTCCAACTCCACCCTCCAACTCCAACTCCACTCTCCAACTCCACCCTCCAACTCCACCCTCCTACTCCAACTCCACCCTCCAACTCTAACTCCACCCTCCAACTCCACCCTCCAACTCCAACAGCACCCACCAACACCAACTCAACCCTCTAACTTGACCCTCCAACTCCACCCTCCAATCCACCCTCCAACTCCAAACTCCAACTCCAACTCCACCCTCCAACTCCAACTCTACCCTCCAACTCTAACTCCACCCTCCAACTTCAACTCCACCATTCAGCTCCACCCTCCGACTCTAACTCCACCCTCCAACTCCACCCTCCAACTTCAACTCCACCTGCACCCTCCAACTCCACTCTCCAACTCCAACTCCACCATCCAACTCCACCCTCCAACTCCACCCTCCAACTCCAACTCCACCCTCCAACTCTACCCTACAACTCCAACTCCACCTTCCAACTCCACCCTCCAACTCCAACTCCACCATCCAACTCCACCCTCCAACTCCAACTCTAACTCCACCCTCCAACTCCAACTCCACCCTCGAACTCGACCCTCCACCTCTACCATCCAACTCCACCCTCCAACTCCACCCTCCAACTCCACCCTCCAACTCCAAATCCAACCTCCAACTCCACCCTCCAACTTCACCCTCCAACTCCACCCTCCAACTCCAACTCCACCCTCCAACTCCACCCCCAACTCCATGCTCCAACTCCACCCTCCAACTCCACCCTCCAACTCCACCCCCAACTCCAACCTCCAACTCCAACTCCACCCTCCAACTCCACCCTCCAACTCCAACCCCACCCTCCAACTCCACCCTCCAACTCCCCCCTCCAACCTCCATCTCCAACTCCACCCTCCAACTCCACCCTCACCCTCCAACTCCACCCTCCAACTCCAACTCCATCCTCCAACTCCACCCTCCAAATCCACCCTCCAACTCCAACCTCCAACTCCAACTCCACCCTCCAACTCCACCCTCCAACTCCACCCTTGAACTCCACCCTCCAACTCCACCCTCCAACTCCAACTTCACCCTCCAACTCCACCCTCCAACTCCAACTCCACCCTCGAACTCCACCCTCCACCCTCCAACTCCACCCTCCAACTCCAACTCCACCCTCCAACACCAACTCCAACTCCACCCTCCAACTCCAACCTCCACCCTCCAACTCCGCCCTCCAACTCCAACTCCACCCTCCAACCTCACCCTCCAACTCCACCCTCCACCCTCCAACTCCACCCTCCAACTCCAACTCCACCCTCCAACTCCACCCTCCAAGTCCAACTCCACACTCCAACCCCACCCTCCAACTCCACCCTCCAGCTCCACTCTCCAACTCTCCCCTCCAACTCCACCCTCCAACTCCAACTCCACCCTCCAACTCCACCCTCCAACTCCACCCTCCAACTCCACCCTCCAACTCCACCCTCCAACTCCAACTCCACCCTCCAACTCCAACCTCCAACTCCAACTCCACCCTCCAACTCCACCTTCCAACTCCAACTCCAACCCCACCCTCCAACTCCACCCTCTAACTCCACCATCCTACTCCACCCTCCAACTCAACCCCCATCTCCAACTCCACCCTCCAACTCCACCCCCACCCTCCAACTCCTCCCTCCAAGTCCAACTCCACCCTCCAAGTCCAACTCCACCCTCCAACTCCACCCTCACCTTCCAACTCCACACTCCAAGTCCAACTCCACCCTCCAAGTCCAACTCCACCCTCCAAGTCCAACTCCACCCTCCAACTCCACCCTCCAACTCCACCCTCCAACTCCAACTCAACCCTCCAACACCACCCTTGAACTCCACCCTCCAACTCCACCCTCCAACTCCAACTCCACCCTCCAACTCCACCCTCACCCTCCAACTCCACCCTCCAACTCCAACTCCATCCTCCAACTCCACCCTCCAAATCCACCCTCCAACTCCAACCTCCAACTCCAACTCCACCCTCCAACTCCACCCTCCAACTCCACCCTTGAACTCCACCCTCCAACTCCACCCTCCAACTCCAACTTCACCCTCCAACTCCACCCTCCAACTCCAACTCCACCCTCGAACTCCACCCTCCACCCTCCAACTCCACCCTCCAACTCCAACTCCACCCTCCAACACCAACTCCAACTCCACCCTCCAACTCCAACCTCCACCCTCCAACTCCGCCCTCCAACTCCAACTCCACCCTCCAACCTCACCCTCCAACTCCACCCTCCACCCTCCAACTCCACCCTCCAACTCCAACTCCACCCTCCAACTCCACCCTCCAAGTCCAACTCCACACTCCAACCCCACCCTCCAACTCCACCCTCCAGCTCCACTCTCCAACTCTCCCCTCCAACTCCACCCTCCAACTCCAACTCCACCCTCCAACTCCACCCTCCAACTCCACCCTCCAACTCCACCCTCCAACTCCACCCTCCAACTCCAACCCCACCCTCCAACTCCACCCTCCAACTCCACCCTTCAACTCCACCCTCCAACTTCAACTCCACCCTCCAACTCCAACTCCACCCTCCAACTCCAACCTCCAACTCAAACTCCACCCTCCAACTCCACCCTCCAACTCCAACTCCAACCCCACCCTCCAACTCCACCCTCTAACTCCACCATCCTACTCCACCCTCCAACTCAACCCCCATCTCCAACTCCACCCTCCAACTCCACCCTCACCCTCCAACTCCTCCCTCCAAGTCCAACTCCACCCTCCAAGTCCAACTCCACCCTCCAACTCCACCCTCACCTTCCAACTCCACACTCCAAGTCCAACTCCACCCTCCAAGTCCAACTCCACCCTCCAAGTCCAACTCCACCCTCCAACTCCACCCTCCAACTCCAACTCAACCATCCAACACCACCCTTGAACTCCACCCTCCAACTCCACCCTCCAACTCCAACTCCACCCTCCAACTCCACCCTCCAACTCCACCCTCCAACTCCAACTCCACCCTCCAACTCCACCCTCTAACTCCACCCTCCAACTCCACCCTCCAACTCCAAATCCAACTCCAACTCCACCCTCCAACTCCAACTCCACTCTCCAACTCCACTCTCCAACTCCACCCTCCAACTCCACCCTCCTACTCCAACTCCACCCTCCAACTCTAACTCCACCCTCCACCCTCCAACTCCACCCTCCAACTCCAACAGCACCCACCAACACCAACTCAACCCTCTAACTTGACCCTCCAACTCCACCCTCCAATCCACCCTCCAACTCCAAACTCCAACTCCAACTCCACCCTCCAACTCCAACTCTACCCTCCAACTCTAACTCCAACTCCAACTCCACTCTCCTACTTCAACTCCACCATTCAGCTCCACCCTCCGACTCTAACTCCACCCTCCAACTCCACCCTCCAACTTCAACTCCACCTGCACCCTCCAACTCCACTCTCCAACTCCAACTCCACCATCCAACTCCACCCTCCAACTCCACCCTCCAACTCCAACTCCACCCTCCAACTCCACCCTACAACTCCAACTCCACCTTCCAACTCCACCCTCCAACTCCAACTCCACCATTCAACTCGACCCTCCAACTCCAACTCTAACTCAACCCTCCAACTCCAACTCCACCCTCGAACTCGACCCTCCACCTCTACCATCCAACTCCACCCTTCAACTCCAACCCCATCCTCCAACTCCAACTCCACTCTCCAACTCCACCCTCCAACTCCACCCTCCAACTCCACCCTCCAACTCCAAATCCAACCTCCAACTCCACCCTCCAACTTCACCATTCAACTCCTCCCTCCAACTCTAACTCCGCCCTCCAACTTCAACTCCACCTCCACCCTCCAACTCCACCCTCCAACTCCAATTCCACCCTCCAATTCAAACTCCACCCTCCAACTCCACCCTACTACTCCACCCTCCAACTCCACCCTCCAACTCCACCCTCCACTCCACCCTCCAACTCCATCCTCCAACTCCAACTCCACCCTCCAACTCTAACTCCACCCTCCAACTCTATCTCCACCCTCCAACTCCACCCTCCAACTCCACCCTCCAACTCCACCCTCCAACCCCACCCTCCAACTCCAGTCTCCAACTCCACCCTCCAACTCCAACTCCACCCTCCAACTCCAAATCCAACCTCCAACTCCAACCCCACCCTCCACCTCCACCATCTAACTCCACCCTCCAACTCCACCCTCCAACTCACCCCTCCATCTCCAACTCCTCCCTCCAACTCCACCCTCACCCTCCAACTCCACCCTCCAACTCCAATGCCACCCTCCAACTCCACCCTCCAACTCCACCCTCCAACTCCAACTCCACCCTCCAACTCCACCCTCCAACTCCACCCTCCAACTCCACCCTTGAACTCCACCCTCCAACTCCAACCCCACCCTCCAACTCCACCCTCCAACTCCACCCTCCAACTTCAACTCCACCATCCAACTCCAACTCCAACCTCCAACTCCAACCTCCAACTCCACCCTCCAACTCCACCCTCCAACTCCAACTCCAACCCCACCCTCCAACTCCACCCTCTGACTCCACCATCCTACTCCACCCTCCAACTCAACCCCCATCTCCAACTCCACCCTCCAACTCCACCCTCACCCTCCAACCCCACCCTCCAAGTCCAACTCCACCCTCCAAGTCCAACTCCACCCTCCTACTCCACCCTCACCTTCCAACTCCACCCTCCAAGTCCAACTCCACCCTCCAAGTCCAACTCCACCCTCCAACTCCACACTCCAACTCCACCCTCCAACTCCACCCTCCAACTCCAACTCAACCCTCCAACACCACCCTTGAACTCCACCCTCCAACTCCACCCTCCAACTCCAACTCCACCCTCCAACTCCACCCACCAACTCCACCCTCCAACTCCAACTCCAGCCTACAACTCCATCCTCCAACTCCACCCTCCAACTCCACCCTCCAACTCCAACTCCAACTCCACCCTCCAACTCCAACTCCACTCTCCAACTCCACCCTCCTACTCCAACTCCACCCTCCAACTCTAACTCCACCCTCCACCCTCCAACTCCACCCTCCAACTCCAACAGCACCCACCAACACCAACTCAACCCTCTAACTTGACCCTCCAACTCCACCCTCCAATCCACCCTCCAACTCCAAACTCCAACTCCAACCCAACCCTCCAACTCCAACTCTACCCTCCAACTCTAACTCCACCCTCCAACTTCAACTCCACCATTCAGCTCCACCCTCCGACTCTAACTCCACCCTCCAACTCCACCCTCCAACTTCAACTCCACCTGCACCCTCCAACTCCACTCTCCAACTCCAACTCCACCATCCAACTCCACCCTCCAACTCCACCCTCCAACTCCAACTCCACCCTCCAACTCCACCCTACAACTCCAACTCCACCTTCCAACTCCACCCTCCAACTCCAACTCCACCATCCAACTCCACCCTCCAACTCCAACTCTAACTCCACCCTCCAACTCCAACTCCACCCTCGAACTCGACCCTCCACCTCTACCATCCAACTCCACACTCCAACTCCACCCTCCAACTCCACCCTCCAACTCCAAATCCAACCTCCAACTCCACCCTCCAACTTCACCCTCCAACTCCACCCTCCAACTCCAACTCCACCCTCCAACTCCACCCCCAACTCCATGCTCCAACTCCACCCTCCAACTCCACCCTCCAACTCCACCCCCAACTCCAACCTCCAACTCCAACTCCACCCTCCAACTCCACCCTCCAACTCCAACCCCACCCTCCAACTCCACCCTCCAACTCCCCCCTCCAACCTCCATCTCCAACTCCACCCTCCAACTCCACCCTCACCCTCCAACTCCACCCTCCAACTCCAACTCCATCCTCCAACTCCACCCTCCAACTCCACCCTCCAACTCCAACCTCCAACTCCAACTCCACCCTCCAACTCCACCCTCCAACTCCACCCTTGAACTCCACCCTCCAACTCCACCCTCCAACTCCAACTTCACCCTCAAACTCCACCCTCCAACTCCAACTCCACCCTCCAACTCGAACTCCACCCTCCACCCTCCAACTCCACCCTCCAACTCCAACTCCACCCTCCAACACCAACTCCAACTCCACCCTCCAACTCCAACCCCACCCTCCAACTCCACCCTCCAACTTCAACTCCACCATCCAACTCCAACTCCACCCTCCAACTCCAACCTCCAACTCCAACCTCCAACTCCACCCTCCAACTCCACCCTCCAACTCCAACTCCAACCCCACCCTCCAACTCCACCCTCTAACTCCACCATCCTACTCCACCCTCCAACTCAACCCCCATCTCCAACTCCACCCTCCAACTCCACCCTCACCCTCCAACCCCACCCTCCAAGTCCAACTCCACCCTCCAAGTCCAACTCCACCCTCCTACTCCACCCTCACCTTCCAACTCCACCCTCCAAGTCCAACTCCACCCTCCAACTCCACCCTCCAACTCCAACTCAACCCTCCAACACCACCCTTGAACTCCACCCTCCAACTCCACCCTCCAACTCCAACTCCACCCTCCAACTCCACCCACCAACTCCACCCTCCAACTCCAACTCCAGCCTCCAACTCCATCCTCCAACTCCACCCTCCAACTCCACCCTCCAACTCCAACTCCAACTCCACCCTCCAACTCCAACTCCACTCTCCAACTCCACCCTCCAACTCCACCCTCCTACTCCAACTCCACCCTCCAACTCTAACTCCACCCTCCACCCTCCAACTCCACCCTCCAACTCCAACAGCACCCACCAACACCAACTCAACCCTCTAACTTGACCCTCCAACTCCACCCTCCAATCCACCCTCCAACTCCAAACTCCAACTCCAACTCCACCCTCCAACTCCAACCCCACCCTCCAACTCCACCCTCTAACTCCACCATCCTACTCCACCCTCCAACTCAACCCCCATCTCCAACTCCACCCTCCAACTCCACCCTCACCCTCCAACTCCTCCCTCCAAGTCCAACTCCACCCTCCAAGTCCAACTCCACCCTCCAACTCCACCCTCACCTTCCAACTCCACACTCCAAGTCCAACTCCACCCTCCAAGTCCAACTCCACCCTCCAAGTCCAACTCCACCCTCCAACTCCACCCTCCAACTCCACCCTCCAACTCCAACTCAACCCTCCAACACCACCCTTGAACTCCACCCTCCAACTCCACCCTCCAACTCCAACTCCACCCTCCAACTCCACCCTCCAACTCCACCCTCCAACTCCAACTCCACCCTCCAACTCCACCCTCTAACTCCACCCTCCAACTCCACCCTCCAACTCCAAATCCAACTCCAACTCCACCCTCCAACTCCAACTCCACTCTCCAACTCCACCCTCCAACTCCACCCTCCTACTCCAACTCCACCCTCCAACTCTAACTCCACCCTCCACCCTCCAACTCCACCCTCCAACTCCAACAGCACCCACCAACACCAACTCAACCCTCTAACTTGACCCTCCAACTCCACCCTCCAATCCACCCTCCAACTCCAAACTCCAACTCCAACTCCACCCTCCAACTCCAACTCTACCCTCCAACTCTAACTCCAACTCCAACTCCACTCTCCTACTTCAACTCCACCATTCAGCTCCACCCTCCGACTCTAACTCCACCCTCCAACTCCACCCTCCAACTTCAACTCCACCTGCACCCTCCAACTCCACTCTCCAACTCCAACTCCACCATCCAACTCCACCCTCCAACTCCACCCTCCAACTCCAACTCCACCCTACAACTCCACCCTACAACTCCAACTCCACCTTCCAACTCCACCCTCCAACTCCAACTCCACCATTCAACTCCACCCTCCAACTCCAACTCTAACTCAACCCTCCAACTCCAACTCCACCCTCGAACTCGACCCTCCACCTCTACCATCCAACTCCACCCTTCAACTCCAACCCCATCCTCCAACTCCAACTCCACTCTCCAACTCCACCCTCCAACTCCACCCTCCAACTCCACCCTCCAACTCCAAATCCAACCTCCAACTCCACCCTCCAACTTCACCATTCAACTCCTCCCTCCAACTCTAACTCCGCCCTCCAACTTCAACTCCACCTCCACCCTCCAACTCCACCCTCCAACTCCAATTCCACCCTCCAATTCAAACTCCACCCTCCAACTCCACCCTACTACTCCACCCTCCAACTCCACCCTCCACTCCACCCTCCAACTCCATCCTCCAACTCCAACTCCACCCTCCAACTCTAACTCCACCCTCCAACTCTATCTCCACCCTCCAACTCCACCCTCCAACTCCACCCTCCAACTCCACCCTCCAACCCCACCCTCCAACTCCAGTCTCCAACTCCACCCTCCAACTCCAACTCCACCCTCCAACTCCAAATCCAACCTCCAACTCCAACCCCACCCTCCACCTCCACCATCTAACTCCACCCTCCAACTCCACCCTCCAACTCCAACTCCAACCCCACCCTCCAACTCCACCCTCTGACTCCACCATCCTACTCCACCCTCCAACTCAACCCCCATCTCCAACTCCACCCTCCAACTCCACCCTCACCCTCCAACTCCACCCTCCAACTCCAACGCCACCCTCCAACTCCACCCTCCAACTCCACCCTCCAACTCCAACTCGACCCTCCAACTCCACCCTCCAACTCCACCCTCCAACTCCACCCTTGAACTCCACCCTCCAACTCCAACCCCACCCTCCAACTCCACCCTCCAACTCCACCCTCCAACTTCAACTCCACCATCCAACTCCAACTCCAACCTCCAACTCCAACCTCCAACTCCACCCTCCAACTCCACCCTCCAACTCCAACTCCAACCCCACCCTCCAACTCCACCCTCTAACTCCACCATCCTACTCCACCCTCCAACTCAACCCCCATCTCCAACTCCACCCTCCAACTCCACCCTCACCCTCCAACCCCACCCTCCAAGTCCAACTCCACCCTCCAAGTCCAACTCCACCCTCCTACTCCACCCTCACCTTCCAACTCCACCCTCCAAGTCCAACTCCACCCTCCAAGTCCAACTCCACCCTCCAACTCCACCCTCCAACTCCACCCTCCAACTCCAACTCAACCCTCCAACACCACCCTTGAACTCCACCCTCCAACTCCACCCTCCAACTCCAACTCCACCCTCCAACTCCACCCACCGACTCCACCCTCCAACTCCAACTCCAGCCTCCAACTCCATCCTCCAACTCCACCCTCCAACTCCACCCTCCAACTCCAACTCCAACTCCAACTCCACCCTCCAACTCCAACTCCACTCTCCAACTCCACCCTCCAACTCCACCCTCCTACTCCAACTCCACCCTCCAACTCTAACTCCACCCTCCAACTCCACCCTCCAACTCCAACAGCACCCACCAACACCAACTCAACCCTCTAACTTGACCCTCCAACTCCACCCTCCAATCCACCCTCCAACTCCAAACTCCACCTTCCAACTCCACCCTCCAACTCCAACTCCACCATCCAACTCCACCCTCCAACTCCAACTCTAACTCCACCCTCCAACTCCAACTCCACCCTCGAACTCGACCCTCCACCTCTACCATCCAACTCCACACTCCAACTCCACCCTCCAACTCCACCCTCCAACTCCAAATCCAACCTCCAACTCCACCCTCCAACTTCACTCTCCAACTCCACCCTCCAACTCCAACTCCACCCTCCAACTCCACCCCCAACTCCATGCTCCAACTCCACCCTCCAACTCCACCCTCCAACTCCACCCCCAACTCCAACCTCCAACTCCAACTCCACCCTCCAACTCCACCCTCCAACTCCAACCCCACCCTCCAACTCCACCCTCCAACTCCCCCCTCCAACCTCCATCTCCAACTCCACCCTCCAACTCCACCCTCACCCTCCAACTCCACCCTCCAACTCCAACTCCATCCTCCAACTCCACCCTCCAACTCCACCCTCCAACTCCAACCTCCAACTCCAACTCCACCCTCCAACTCCACCCTCCAACTCCACCCTTGAACTCCACCCTCCAACTCCACCCTCCAACTCCAACTTCACCCTCAAACTCCACCCTCCAACTCCAACTCCACCCTCCAACTCGAACTCCACCCTCCACCCTCCAACTCCACCCTCCAACTCCAACTCCACCCTCCAACACCAACTCCAACTCCACCCTCCAACTCCAACCCCACCCTCCAACTCCACCCTCCAACTTCAACTCCACCATCCAACTCCAACTCCACCCTCCAACTCCAACCTCCAACTCCAACCTCCAACTCCACCCTCCAACTCCACCCTCCAACTCCAACTCCAACCCCACCCTCCAACTCCACCCTCTAACTCCACCATCCTACTCCACCCTCCAACTCAACCCCCATCTCCAACTCCACCCTCCAACTCCACCCTCACCCTCCAACCCCACCCTCCAAGTCCAACTCCACCCTCCAAGTCCAACTCCACCCTCCTACTCCACCCTCACCTTCCAACTCCACCCTCCAAGTCCAACTCCACCCTCCAACTCCACCCTCCAACTCCACCCTCCAACTCCAACTCAACCCTCCAACACCACCCTTGAACTCCACCCTCCAACTCCACCCTCCAACTCCAACTCCACCCTCCAACTCCACCCACCAACTCCACCCTCCAACTCCAACTCCAGCCTCCAACTCCATCCTCCAACTCCACCCTCCAACTCCACCCTCCAACTCCAACTCCAACTCCACCCTCCAACTCCAACTCCACTCTCCAACTCCACCCTCCAACTCCACCCTCCTACTCCAACTCCACCCTCCAACTCTAACTCCACCCTCCACCCTCCAACTCCACCCTCCAACTCCAACAGCACCCACCAACACCAACTCAACCCTCTAACTTGACCCTCCAACTCCACCCTCCAATCCACCCTCCAACTCCAAACTCCAACTCCAACTCCACCCTCCAACTCCAACTCTACCCTCCAACTCTAACTCCACCCTCCAACTTCAACTCCACCATTCAGCTCCACCCTCCGACTCTAACTCCACCCTCCAACTCCACCCTCCAACTTCAACTCCACCTGCACCATCCAACTCCACTCTCCAACTCCAACTCCACCATCCAACTCCACCCTCCAACTCCACCCTCCAACTCCAACTCCACCCTCCAACTCCACCCTACAACTCCAACTCCACCTTCCAACTCCACCCTCCAACTCCAACTCCACCATCCAACTCCACCCTCCAACTCCAACTCTAACTCCACCCTCCAACTCCAACTCCACCCTCGAACTCGACCCTCCACCTCTACCATCCAACTCCACCCTCCAACTCCACCCTCCAACTCCACCCTCCAACTCCAAATCCAACCTCCAACTCCACCCTCCAACTTCACCCTCCAACTCCACCCTCCAACTCCAACTCCACCCTCCAACTCCACCCCCAACTCCATGCTCCAACTCCACCCTCCAACTCCACCCTCCAACTCCACCCCCAACTCCAACCTCCAACTCCAACTCCACCCTCCAACTCCACCCTCCAACTCCAACCCCACCCTCCAACTCCACCCTCCAACTCCCCCCTCCAACCTCCATCTCCAACTCCACCCTCCAACTCCACCCTCACCCTCCAACTCCACCCTCCAACTCCAACTCCATCCTCCAACTCCACCCTCCAACTCCACCCTCCAACTCCAACCTCCAACTCCAACTCCACCCTCCAACTCCACCCTCCAGCTCCACCCTTGAACTCCACCCTCCAACTCCACCCTCCAACTCCAACTTCACCCTCCAACTCCACCCTCCAACTCCAACTCCACCCTCGAACTCCACCCTCCTCCCTCCAACTCCACCCTCCAACTCCAACTCCACCTCCACCCTCCAACTCCAACCTCCACCCTCCAACTCCAACTCCACCCTCCAACCTCACCCTCCAACTCCACCCTCCACCCTCCAACTCCACCCTCCAACTCCAACTCCACCCTCCAACTCCACCCTCCAAGTCCAACTCCACCCTCCAACCCCACCCTCCAACTCCACCCTCCAGCTCCACTCTCCAACTCTCCCCTCCAACTCCACCCTCCAACTCCAACTCCACCCTCCAACTCCACCCTCCAACTCCACCCTCCAACTCCACCCTCCAACTCCACCCTCCAACTCCAACCCCACCCTCCAACTCCACCCTCCAACTCCACCCTTCAACTCCACCCTCCAACTTCAACTCCACCCTCCAACTCCAACTCCACCCTCCAACTCCAACCTCCAACTCCAACTCCACCCTCCAACTCCAACTCCAACCCCACCCTCCAACTCCACCCTCTAACTCCACCATCCTACTCCACCCTCAACCCCCATCTCCAACTCCACCCTCCAACTCCACCCTCACCCTCCAACTCCTCCCTCCAAGTCCAACTCCACCCTCCAAGTCCAACTCCACCCTCCAACTCCACCCTCACACTCCACCCTCCAAGTCCAACTCCACCCTCCAAGTCCAACTCCACCCTCCAAGTCTAACTCCACCCTCCAACTCCACCCTCCAACTCCAACTCAACCCTCCAACACCACCCTTGAACTCCACCCTCCAACTCCACCCTCCAACTCCAACTCCACCCTCCAACTCCACCCTCCAACTCCACCCTCCAACTCCAACTCCACCCTCCAACTCCACCCTCTAACTCCACCCTCCAACTCCACCCTCCAACTCCAAATCCAACTCCAACTCCACCCTCCAACTCCAACTCCACTCTCCAACTCCACCCTCCAACTCCACCCTCCTACTCCAACTCCACCCTCCAACTCTAACTCCACCCTCCACCCTCCAACTCCACCCTCCAACTCCAACAGCACCCACCAACACCAACTCAACCCTCTAACTTGACCCTCCAACTCCACCCTCCAATCCACCCTCCAACTCCAAACTCCAACTCCAACTCCACCCTCCAACTCCAACTCTACCCTCCAACTCTAACTCCACCCTCCTACTTCAACTCCACCATTCAGCTCCACCCTCCGACTCTAACTCCACCCTCCAACTCCACCCTCCAACTTCAACTCCACCTGCACCCTCCAACTCCACTCTCCAACTCCAACTCCACCATCCAACTCCACCCTCCAACTCCACCCTCCAACTCCAACTCCACCCTCCAACTCCACCCTACAACTCCAACTCCACCTTCCAACTCCACCCTCCAACTCCAACTCCACCATTCAACTCCACCCTCCAACTCCAACTCTAACTCAACCCTCCAACTCCAACTCCACCCTCGAACTCGACCCTCCACCTCTACCATCCAACTCCACCCTTCAACTCCAACCCCATCCTCCAACTCCAACTCCACCCTCCAACTCCACCCTCCAACTCCACCCTCCAACTCCACCCTCCAACTCCAAATCCAACCTCCAACTCCACCCTCCAACTTCACCATTCAACTCCTCCCTCCAACTCTAACTCCACCCTCCAACTTCAACTCCACCTCCACCCTCCAACTCCACCCTCCAACTCCAATTCCACCCTCCAATTCAAACTCCACCCTCCAACTCCACCCTACTACTCCACCCTCCAACTCCACCCTCCACTCCACCCTCCAACTCCATCCTCCAACTCCAACTCCACCCTCCAACTCTAACTCCACCCTCCAACTCTATCTCCACCCTCCAACTCCACCCTCCAACTCCACCCTCCAACTCCACCCTCCAACTCCACCCTCCAACCCCACCCTCCAACTCCAGTCTCCAACTCCACCCTCCAACTCCAACTCCACCCTCCAACTCCAAATCCAACCTCCAACTCCAACCCCACCCTCCACCTCCACCATCTAACTCCACCCTCCAACTCCACCCTCCAACTCACCCCTCCATCTCCAACTCCTCCCTCCAACTCCACCCTCACCCTCCAACTCCACCCTCCAACTCCAACTCCACCCTCCAACTCCACCCTCCAACTCCACCCTCCAACTCCACCCTCCAACTCCAACTCCACCCTCCAACTCCACCCTCCAACTCCACCCTCCAACTCCACCCTTGAACTCCACCCTCCAACTCCAACCCCACCCTCCAACTCCACCCTCCAACTCCACCCTCCAACTTCAACTCCACCATCCAACTCCAACTCCACCCTCCAACTCCAACCTCCAACTCCAACCTCCAACTCCACCCTCCAACTCCACCCTCCAACTCCAACTCCAACCCCACCCTCCAACTCCACCCTCTAACTCCACCATCCTACTCCACCCTCCAACTCAACCCCCATCTCCAACTCCACCCTCCAACTCCACCCTCACCCTCCAACCCCACCCTCCAAGTCCAACTCCACCCTCCAAGTCCAACTCCACCCTCCTACTCCACCCTCACCTTCCAACTCCACCCTCCAAGTCCAACTCCACCCTCCAAGTCCAACTCCACCCTCCAACTCCACACTCCAACTCCACCCTCCAACTCCACCCTCCAACTCCAACTCAACCCTCCAACACCACCCTTGAACTCCACCCTCCAACTCCACCCTCCAACTCCAACTCCACCCTCCAACTCCACCCACCAACTCCACCCTCCAACTCCAACTCCAGCCTACAACTCCATCCTCCAACTCCACCCTCCAACTCCACCCTCCAACTCCAACTCCAACTCCAACTCCACCCTCCAACTCCAACTCCACTCTCCAACTCCACCCTCCAACTCCACCCTCCTACTCCAACTCCACCCTCCAACTCTAACTCCACCCTCCACCCTCCAACTCCACCCTCCAACTCCAACAGCACCCACCAACACCAACTCAACCCTCTAACTTGACCCTCCAACTCCACCCTCCAATCCACCCTCCAACTCCAAACTCCAACTCCACCCTCCAACTCCAACTCTACCCTCCAACTCTAACTCCACCCTCCAACTTCAACTCCACCATTCAGCTCCACCCTCCGACTCTAACTCCACCCTCCAACTCCACCCTCCAACTTCAACTCCACCTGCACCCTCCAACTCCACTCTCCAACTCCAACTCCACCATCCAACTCCACCCTCCAACTCCACCCTCCAACTCCAACTCCACCCTCCAACTCCACCCTACAACTCCAACTCCACCTTCCAACTCCACCCTCCAACTCCAACTCCACCATCCAACTCCACCCTCCAACTCCAACTCCAACTCCACACTCCAACTCCACCCTCCAACTCCAAATCCAACCTCCAACTCCACCCTCCAACTTCACCCTCCAACTCCACCCTCCAACTCCAACTCCACCCTCCAACTCCACCCCCAACTCCCTGCTCCAACTCCACCCTCCAACTCCACCCTCCAACTCCACCCCCAACTCCAACCTCCAACTCCAACTCCACCCTCCAACTCCACCCTCCAACTCCAACCCCACCCTCCAACTCCACCCTCCAACTCCCCCCTCCAACCTCCATCTCCAACTCCACCCTCCAACTCCACCCTCACCCTCCAACTCCACCCTCCAACTCCAACTCCATCCTCCAACTCCACCCTCCAACTCCACCCTCCAACTCCAACCTCCAACTCCAACTCCACCCTCCAACTCCACCCTCCAACTCCACCCTTGAACTCCACCCTCCAACTCCACCCTCCAACTCCAACTTCACCCTCAAACTCCACCCTCCAACTCCAACTCCACCCTCCAACTCGAACTCCACCCTCCACCCTCCAACTCCACCCTCCAACTCCAACTCCACCCTCCAACACCAACTCCAACTCCACCCTCCAACTCCAACCTCCACCCTCCAACTCCGCCCTCCAACTCCAACTCCACCCTCCAACCTCACCCTCCAACTCCACCCTCCACCCTCCAACTCCACCCTCCAACTCCACCCTCCAACTCCACCCTCCAAGTCCAACTCCACCCTCCAACCCCACCCTCCAACTCCACCCTCCAGCTCCACTCTCCAACTCTCCCCTCCAACTCCACCCTCCAACTCCAACTCCACCCTCCAACTCCACCCTCCAACTCCACCCTCCAACTCCACCCTCCACCCTCCAACTCCATCCTCCAACTCCACCCTCCAACTCCACCCTCCAACTCCACCCTCCAACTCCACCCTCCAATCCACCCTCCAATCCACCCTCCAACTCCAACTCCACCCTCCAACTCCAACTCCACCCTCCAACTCTAACTCCACCCTCCAACGCCACCCTCCAACTCCAACTCCACCATTCAACTCCTCTCTCCAACTCTAACTCCACCCTCGAACTCCACACTGCAACTCCACCTCCACCCTCCAACTCCACCCTCCAACTCCACCCTCCAATTCTACCCTCCAACTCCACCCTCCAACTCCAATTCCAATCTCCAACTCCAACCTCCAACTCCAACCCCACCCTCCAACTCCACCCTCCAACTCAACCCTCCATCTCCAACTCCACCCTCCAACTCCACCCTCACCCTCCAACTCCATCCTCCAACTCCACCCTCCAACTCCAACTTCCCCCTCCAACTCCACCCTCCAACTGCACCCTCCAACTCCAACTCCACCCTCCAACTTCACCCTCCAACTCCACCCTCCAACTCCAACTCCACCCTCCAACCCCACCCTCCAACTCCACCCTCCAACTCCAACTCCACCCTCCAACTCCAACTCCACCCTCCAACTCCAACTCCAACCTCCAACTCCAACCTCCAACTCCAACCTCCAATTCCATTCTCCAACTCCACCCTCCAACTCCACCCTCCAACTCCAATTCCAACCCCACCCTCCAACTCCACCCTCTAACTCCACCAGCGTACTCCACCCTCCAACTCAACCCTCCATCTCCAACTCCACCCTCCAACTCCACCCTCACCCTCCAACTCCAACTCCACCCTCCAAGTCCAACTCCACCCTCCAACTCCACCCTCCAGCTCCAATTCCACCCTCCAACTCCACCCTCCAACTCCACCCTTGAACTCAACCCTCCAACTCCACCCTCCAACTCCAACTCCACCCTCCAACTCCACCCTCCAACTTCAACTCCACCTCCACCCTCCAACTCCACCCTCCAACTCCAACTCCATCCTCCAATCCTACCCTCCAACTCCACCCTCCAACTCCAATTCCGACCTCCAACTCCAACCTCCAACTCCACCCTCCAACTCCAAACCCACCCTCCACCTCCACCCTCTAACTCCACCCTCCAACTCCACCCTCCAACTTAACCCTCCATCTCCAACTCCACCCTCCAACTCCACCCTCATCCTCCAACTCCATCCTCCAACTCCACCCTCCAACTCCACCCTCCAACTGCACCCTCCAACTGCACCCTCCAACTCCAACTCCACCCTCCAACTCCACCCTTGAACTCCACCCTCCAACTCCACCCTCCAACTCCAACTCCACCCTCCAACTCCAAGTCCACCCTCCAACTCCACCCTCCAACTCCAACTCCACTCTCCAACTCCAACTCCACCCTCCAACTCCAACTCCAACTCCACCCTCCAACTCCAACTCCAACCTCCAACTCCATCCTCCAACTCCACCCTCCAACTCCACCCTCCAACTCCAACTCCAACCCCACCCTCCAACTCCACCCTCTAACTTCACCATCCTACTCCACCCTCCAACTCAACCCTCCACCCTCCAACTCCACCCTCACCCTCCAACTCCAACTCCACCCTCCAAGTCCAGCTCCACCCTCCAACTCCACCCTCCAACTCCACCCTCCAACTCCAACTCCATCCTCCAACTCCACCCTCCAACTCCACCCTCCAACTCCAACCTCCAACTCCAACTCCACCCTCCAACTCCACCCTCCAACTCCACCCTTGAACTCCACCCTCCAACTCCACCCTCCAATTCCAACTTCACCCTCAAACTCCACCCTCCAACTCCAACTCCACCCTCCAACTCGAACTCCACCCTCCACCCTCCAACTCCACCCTCCAACTCCAACTCCACCCTCCAACACCAACTCCAACTCCACCCTCCAACTCCAACCTCCACCCTCCAACTCCGCCCTCCAACTCCAACTCCACCCTCCAACCTCACCCTCCAACTCCACCCTCCACCCTCCAACTCCACCCTCCAACTCCACCCTCCAACTCCACCCTCCAAGTCCAACTCCACCCTCCAACCCCACCCTCCAACTCCACCCTCCAGCTCCACTCTCCAACTCTCCCCTCCAACTCCACCCTCCAACTCCAACTCCACCCTCCAACTCCACCCTCCAACTCCACCCTCCAACTCCACCCTCCACCCTCCAACTCCATCCTCCAACTCCACCCTCCAACTCCACCCTCCAACTCCACCCTCTAATACACCCTCCAATCCACCCTCCAACTCCAACTCCACCCTCCAACTCTAACTCCACCCTCCAACGCCACCCTCCAACTCCAACTCCACCATTCAACTCCTCTCTCCAACTCTAACTCCACCCTCGAACTCCACACTGCAACTCCACCTCCACCCTCCAACTCCACCCTCCAATTCTACCCTCCAACTCCACCCTCCAACTCCAATTCCAATCTCCAACTCCAACCTCCAACTCCAACCCCACCCTCCAACTCCACCCTCCAACTCAACCCTCCATCTCCAACTCCTCCCTCCAACTCCACCCTCACCCTCCAACTCCATCCTCCAACTCCACCCTCCAACTCCAACTTCCCCCTCCAACTCCACCCTCCAACTGCACCCTCCAACTCCAACTCCACCCTCCAACTCCACCCTCCAACTCCACCCTCCAACTCCACCCTCCAACTCCAACTCCACCCTCCAACCCCACCCTCCAACTCCACCCTCCAACTCCAACTCCACCCTCCAACTCCAACTCCACCCTCCAACTCCAACTCCAACCTCCAACTCCAACCTCCAACTCCAACCTCCAATTCCATTCTCCAACTCCACCCTCCAACTCCACCCTCCAACTCCAATTCCAACCCCACCCTCCAACTCCACCCTCTAACTCCACCAGCGTACTCCACCCTCCAACTCAACCCTCCATCTCCAACTCCACCCTCCAACTCCACCCTCACCCTCCAACTCCAACTCCACCCTCCAAGTCCAACTCCACCCTCCAACTCCACCCTCCAACTCCAATTCCACCCTCCAACTCCACCCTCCAACTCCACCCTTGAACTCAACCCTCCAACTCCAACTCCACCCTCCAACTCCACCCTCCAACTTCAACTCCACCTCCACCCTCCAACTCCACCCTCCAACTCCAACTCCATCCTCCAATCCTACCCTCCAACTCCACCCTCCAACTCCAATTCCGACCTCCAACTCCAACCTCCAACTCCACCCTCCAACTCCAAACCCACCCTCCACCTCCACCCTCTAACTCCACCCTCCAACTCCACCCTCCAACTTAACCCTCCATCTCCAACTCCACCCTCCAACTCCACCCTCATCCTCCAACTCCATCCTCCAACTCCACCCTCCAACTCCACCCTCCAACTGCACCCTCCAACTGCACCCTCCAACTCCAACTCCACCCTCCAACTCCACCCTTGAACTCTACCCTCCAACTCCACCCTCCAACTCCAACTCCACCCTCCAACTCCAAGTCCACCCTCCAACTCCACCCTCCAACTCCAACTCCACTCTCCAACTCCAACTCCACCCTCCAACTCCAACTCCACCCTCCAACTCCAACTCCAACCTCCAACTCCATCCTCCAACTCCACCCTCCAACTCCACCCTCCAACTCCAACTCCAACCCCACCCTCCAACTCCACCCTCTAACTTCACCATCCTACTCCACCCTCCAACTCAACCCTCCATCTCTAACTCCACCCTCCAACTCCACCCTCACCCTCCAACTCCAACTCCACCCTCCAAGTCCAGCTCCACCCTCCAACTCCACCCTCCAACTCCACCCTCCAACTCCAACTCCACCCTCCAACTCCACCCTCCAACTCCAACTCCATCCTCCAACTCCACCCTCCAACTCCAACTTCCCCCTCCAACTCCACCCTCCAACTGCACCCTCCAACTCCAACTCCACCCTCCAACTCCACCCTTGAACTCCACCCTCCAACTCCACCCTCCAACTCCACCCTCCAACTCCACCCTCCAACTCCAACTCCACCCTCCAACCCCACCCTCCAACTCCACCCTCCAACTCCAACTCCACCCTCCAACTCCAACTCCACCCTCCAACTCCAACTCCAACCTCCAACTCCAACCTCCAACTCTAACCTCCAATTCCATTCTCCAACTCCACCCTCCAACTCCACCCTCCAACTCCAATTCCAACCCCACCCTCCAACTCCACCCTCTAACTCCACCAGCGTACTCCACCCTCCAACTCAACCCTCCATCTCCAACTCCACCCTCCAACTCCACCCTCACCCTCCAACTCCAACTCCACCCTCCAAGTCCAACTCCACCCTCCAACTCCACCCTCCAACTCCAACTCCACCCTCCAACTCCACCCTCCAACTCCACCCTTGAACTCAACCCTCCAACTCCACCCTCCAACTCCAACTCCACCCTCCAACTCCACCCTCCAACTCCAACTCTCCCATTCAACTCCACCCTCCAACTTCAACTCCACCTCCACCCTCCAACTCCACCCTCCAACTCCAACTCCACCCTCCAATTCTACCCTCCAACTCCACCCTCCAACTCCAATTCCGACCTCCAACTCCAACCTCCAACTCCACCCTCCAACTCCAAACCCACCCTCCACCTCCACCCTCTAACTCCACCCTCCAACTCCACCCTCCAACTTAACCCTCCATCTCCAACTCCACCCTCCAACTCCACCCTCACCCTCCAACTCCATCCTCCAACTCCACCCTCCAACTCCAACTCCAACTTTCCCCTCCAACTCCACCCTCCAACTGCACCCTCCAACTGCACCCTCCAACTCCAACTCCACCCTCCAACTCCACCCTTGAACTCCACCCTCCAACTCCACCCTCCAACTCCAACTCCACTCTCCAACTCCAACTCCACCCTCCAACTCCAACTCCAACTCCACCCTCCAACTCCAACTCCAACCTCCAACTCCATCCTCCAACTCCACCCTCCAACTCCACACTCCAACTCCAACCCCACCCTCCAACTCCACCCTCTAACTTCACCATCCTACTCCACCCTCCAACTCAACCCTCCATCTCCAACTCCACCCTCCAACTCCACCCTCACCCTCCAACTCCAACTCCACCCTCCAAGTCCAGCTCCGCCCTCCAACTCCACCCTCCAACTCCACCCTCCAACTCCAACTCCACCCTCCAACTCCACCCTCCAACTCCACCCTCCAACTCCACACTCCATCCAACTCCACCTTCCAACTCCAACTCCAACTCCACCCTCCAACTCCACCCTCCCACTCCACCCTCCAACTCCAACTCCAACTCCACCCTCCAACTCCAACTCCAACTCCAACTCCACCCTCCAACTCCACCCTCCAACTCCACCCTCCAACTCCAACTCCACCCTCCAACTCCAACTCCACTCTCCAACTCCACCCTCCAACTCCACCCTCCAACTCTAACTCCAACTCTAACTCCACCCTCCAACTCCACCCTCCAACCCCAACTCCACCCTCCAACTCCAACTCCACCCTCCAACTCCACCCTCCAACTCCACCCACCAACACCAACTCAACCCTCTAACTTGACCCTCCAACTCCACCCTCCAATCCACCCTCCAACTCCATCCTCCAACTCCCCCCTCCAACTCCAACTCTACCCTCCAACTATAACTGCGCCCTCCAACTCCACCCTCCAACTTCAACTCTACCATTCAACTCCACCCTCCAACTCCAACTCCACCCTCCAACTCCAACTCCACTCTCCAACTCCACCCTCCAACTCCACCCTCCAACTCTAACTCCAACTCTAACTCCACCCTCCAACTCCACCCTCCAACCCCAACTCCACCCTCCAACTCCAACTCCACCCTCCAACTCCACCCTCCAACTCCACCCACCAACACCAACTCAACCCTCTAACTTGACCCTCCAACTCCACCCTCCAATCCACCCTCCAACTCCATCCTCCAACTCCCCCCTCCAACTCCAACTCTACCCTCCAACTATAACTGCGCCCTCCAACTCCACCCTCCAACTTCAACTCTACCATTCAACTCCACCCTCCAACTCTAACTCCACCCTCTAACTCCACCCTCCAACTTCAACTTCACCTCCACCCTCCAACTCCAACTCCACCCTCCAACTCCACCCTCCAACTCCACCCTCCAACTCCAACTCCACCCTCCAACTCCACCCTCCAACTCCAACTCCACCCTCCAAGTCCACCCTCCAATTCAACCCTCCAACTCCACCCTCCAAATGTACAGGAATTTATATAGCGCAAATCACGAAGCGGTTTCTAAGCGCTTGCTTAGGGAACCCGTCCTGGTATTCCCCTGTGACATAACCCCGGCAGGGTATCCGCAAGGTGAAAGCCAGGCATCCCGCCGTGAGGGGCCGTTGTGGAGATTAAGCAAGCTATTGCCCAGAGTCGCAGAGTGTGAACCCGTGAATCGAGTAGGCACCGGAGCGAGAATTGTCGAGTCCATGGACATTTTAGGACTCAAGACCCCGCCGAGCCGGGAATTGAACCTTGGTCCTGGGCTGACCTCTGCTTCCAGGTCTGCCTCCTCTAACCAGTGAGCCACACTTCTCCACTCAGGGGCACCACCACATCACTCAGGGGCAGCACTCAGGGGCACCACCACATCACTCAGGGACACCACCACATCACTCAGGGACACCACCACAACACTCGGGGACACCACCACATCACTCAGGAACACCACCACATCACTCAGGAACACCACCACATCACTCAGGAACACCACCACCACATCACTCAGGGACACCACCACATCACTCAGGAACACCACCACATCACTCAAGAATACCACCACATCACTCGGGGACCCCACCACATCACTCGGGGACACCACCACAGCACTCGGGGATACCACCACATCACTGGGGGACACCACCACATCATTCAGGGACACCACCACATCACTCTAGGAACACCACCACATCACTCAGGGAATCCACCAGATGGATCACTGACATAATATAGAATGCCAAAATATCGACCTACCAAAATATCGAGATAAAAATATAGAATACCAAAATATCGACCTCCTACCTTCAAACAGGTAAGTACAAAAATATCGAATCAAAAATATCGATGTAAAAAATATAGTTAGTCAAAATATCAATTTTTTTAAATGCTTTAAATTAATTAAAAATTAATGAAATAATAAATATGATTAACTTAAACATACTTAAAATACTTAAATAACCTTAAAATTAATTAATAATTAATGTAAGTAAAAAAAACATACAAATTGATTTGTTAACACATATATATATATATATATATATATATATGAACGTAATATTAATTAAAATTTACAATATTTTACCGTAGGATAGCGGAAAGGGTAAAATTTACTATTACCACTCCAGTGAGTGCAACAGTAGTGAAAGCGTTGGATAGCGTAGGGGTAAAAATTACTATTCCCACTCCAGAGAGTGCAACAGTAGGGAAAGCACTGGATAGCTTAGGGGTAAAAATTACTATTCCAACTCCAGAGAGTGCAACAGTAGGGAAAGCGCTGGATAGCGTAGGGGTTAAAATTACTATTCCCACTCCAGAGAGTGCAACAGTAGGGAAAGCGTTGGATAGCGTAGGGGTAAAAATTACTATTCCCACTCCAGAGAGTGCAACAGTAGGGAAAGCGTTGGATAGCGTAGGGGTAAAAATTACTATTCCCACTCCAGAGAGTGCAACAGTAGGGAAAGCGTTGGATAGCGTAGTGGTGAAAATTACTATTCCCACTCCAAAGAGTGCAACAGTAGGGAAAGCGTTGGATAGCGTAGGGGTAAAAATTACTATTCCAACTCCAGAGAGTGCAACAGTAGGGAAAGCGCTGGATAACGTAGGGGTAAAATTTACTATTCCCACTCCAGAGAGTGCAACAGTAGGGAAAGCGTTGGATAGGGTAGGGGTAAAAATTACTATTCCCACTCCAGAGAGTGCAACAGTAGGGAAAGCGTTGGATGGCGTAGGGGTAGAAATTACTATTCCCACTCCAGAGAGTGCAACAGTAGGGAAAGCGTTGGATAGCGTAGGGGTAAAAATTATTATTCCAACTCCAGAGAGTGCAAAAGTAGGGAAAGCGCTGGATGGCTTAGGGGTAAAAATTACTATTCCCACTCCAGAGAGTGCAACAGTAGGGAAAGCGTTGGATAGCGTAGGGGTAAAAATTACTATTCCCACTCCAGTGAGTGCAACATTAAGGAAAGCGTTGGATAGCAGGAGGGTAAAAATTACTATTCCCACTCCAGTGAGTGCAACAGTAGGAAAAGTAAATACTTCATATATAAATAAAAATAAAATAAATATTAATACCAATTACAAATTAATTAAAATAATTAACACTTTTATATAATATAATAATTAATCAATTAAAAATAAAAATAAAAATGAATTAATAAAAATAGTTACCTACTAATACAAATGATTTACCAATTAACAATAAATTAAATAACAATTAAAAAATAATTAAAAATTAGATAAAAAAAGATTTTAAAAATAGAATTACTTACAATTAAATTAATCCCCACCCTATTCCCCTATAAACCCACAACCCACTACAGAAAATAAATTACTAAAATTAACATATTTATCAATTAATCTATTAATTAAAATTAATTAACAAATATATTTTAATTAATTACCAATTAATAATTAATTAACAATTAATTCAAAATAAATACCAATCAGTAAATTAACATATTTAATTAATTATAATTAAATTACTTCCCACCCTATTCCCCTATAAACCCACAACCCGCTACAGAATTATGTTACGCAAAAATTAAATACCATAAAAATAATTAATTAATATAAATAATAAAATGTATATACACTTTTCAAACATATACTAACATAAAAAACACTTTAAAAATTGATATTAACTTACTTACCTCAATTTCGATATTTTTGTAGTCTATATTCTATCCATTCTATATTTTTGTACTCTATATTCTGTCCATTCGATATTATGTCCATTCTATATTTTTGATTCGATATTAATGCTATCCTATTCGATATTTTTGTAGTCTATATTCTGTCCAGTCGATATTGTGTCCATTCTATATTTTGTAATCGATATTAATACAAATCGATATTAAAAACTCGATATTTTGACTGTATACCCCACCACATCACTCAGGGGCACCACCATATCACTCAGGGACACCACCACATCACTCAGGGACACCACCACATCACTGGGGGACACAACCACATCACTCTGGGACACCACCACATCACTCTGGGACACCATCACATCACTCTAATACACCACCACATCACTCAGCCCAACCACATCATCACTCAGCACCACAACAGCACTGTCCTTGCTTGTTTAAGTTGTGCTGGCGGACTCTGACTGGAATTTCACCAAGTCACAAAAAGCATTCTTCCCTGCCCAGTATCTAGCTCCCTGACAAATTTAGTGTAATTCCGTTCAGCTGTTTGGCTGTAGCCCTTTTCAAATATCCCTAGGAAAATTGAAGGGGGATTTTGCATTTTGGGACCCCTGCCTTTTTTTGGCCCCAGCTTGATGGATCATCCTGATACTTTATATGAGGAAATTAAGCAAAAAAGGAACACTTTTTGGGAACATTTTGTGAAGATTCACTTAACATCACAAAAGCTATTGGCAAACCAAAAAAGGCATTTCTTATGGAAACTCGGACCTAACTAAAACTAACCAGTGGCGACCGCCACTTGCTAATATATATTTCCTAAGAAGCTTCTACCAACCTGAGAAATGCAGAGAAGAGTAGAAATAGTACAAGATCAAATACGGAGCTGGAGAATAGGCAGGGTCCTTATTGATACACGCTGAAAGGAGTACAAATAGTGCAAAATCAAACAAAAAGCTGAGAACTAAGCAGGGTCCTTATTTGCTATCGGTGTCTTTGTATGTGACACCGTAGGTATAGGAGGGAACTCATGAAACATTCCGCTCTAGCAACCAAACCAGCTATTTGTTGGCTCTCAAATACCTATCCAAAAATAAGGAACTTCGTTTTTTTTTCAGTTTTATATTGCGCAAACTCCATCCGCAGGTATTGGGGCACTTTACATGAGCACCACCTAGATTACACAAGGGGAAATTTATTTATTTTTTGTTTGTAAATTCAGAGATTTTAAAGGCCAGAAGTATAAACATTAGGAATACTGATTTCCTAATTGTGGATATCTACAAATCGCAATTAGGATATCGGTATTCCTAATGTATAAAGTACTTTTATTTCCAAATATTGATTCCTAGAAGGTCACAAATCGACCTACCTCATGAATAATAATGAGGTAGGTTGCAATTTGCACCCCATTAGGAATCAAAGCCATCAGAGGGATGATGTCTACATTAGGTCAGCAGCTCACCATGTTTTGATTGCCTTTCAATAGAGCAATGCTTTCTTAATGCAGCCTCTTTTCCTTAAAGGAAAACAGGATGTGTTTAAAAAAAGAAAATTCAACTTTAAAATTTCATTTTTTAAGAGTAGGCAGTGGGCCCTGGGAATATATTATTTGAACATTCTCAAAGGGGAAGGGCCCTCAGGGGACCCATTTGCATTTGTAAATTGGTTACCACCACTTTTGAGGTAGTGGTAAAGTTTTACTGTTTTGCGACCAGAATTCAGTTGCAAAACAGTAATACCATACGATTCAATATTTGGAAGGGGCACCAAAAATACGCCCCTTCCAAATATGGAATCACATTTTGTACATTTGAAAAAAATGTGTATGTTTGAAAATGCATTTTTCTTTTCGGACCACAAAAATGCTGTGTACATCTGGCTCTAAGTGTGTTTTTGCTGCAATGCCGAAGTACCAATGACAGGCCATATTATCAAGCTTTATCGGCAGGAAACTGCCGCTAAAGAGGCGATAATGGGCTTGATAATATGTCCTTGGGAATTCCCATAGCAGCCCAGGTTCTGGTATTAACCTGGGCTGCTATGGGATTCCACAAGGGTATATTATCAAGCCCATTATCGCCGCTTTAGCTGCAGTTTCCTGCCGATAAAGCAGCGATAATTTTATCCCCTGTTCTTGATAATATGCCCCGTAGTTGTTTCCAGACTTATAAGATATTTAGCCCACACTGATACTTGAACCTGGTTCCCCAGTTCCAATCGCCTCTCTGGTATAGGGCACACGCTCCCAACTTAATTGAAAACGGGCGTGTATTGGGGGTGGGGCGACCTTGATACAGTTTCTCACATTTATTGCGACAATCTCTTTAAAAAAAAAAATGGGTTGGATGAAGACGGGTGATAAAGACTGTTTAGTCAGCACTCCTCTCTGACGTCTATATATAGAAGTGCATTCAGCACTTGATCGTTTGACCTCTGACCTCCTTATCGCTCGTTGCACTCTGGTCGTCTTTGCTGCGGCCCGAGTAGGCCGCGCCGTCCTGTGTACACTGAGGTGATTGTCGCCTTGGCTACAGGCAGAGGAACATATGCGCAGCAGCTGCAGAGGCGAGCGGTGCGCGCCGCCTGCCCAGGCCTGCACAATATTTGTATGCACAGGAGAATATATAGCAAGAGACGAACAGGGTGGACCATGAAGGAGAAGCCATTGCACTGTGGTGGGGTGGAGGTGGTAAGAGGGTACCCCTTCATGGAAGGCTTGTGCTCCTGTCATACAAGCGATCAATTTCCAGCCCATTCGATGTTCCGAAGGTCACACATAGCGCCAAGCATGAGAGCTGGTTCTCGAATTCACAATTCGTAACTGTTTGATGCTCGGCGGAATATATCGTTTCACCGTGAGTGTATGAGGAGCGATGGGAAGCCAAATGTGGGTTATTCCTGTGATGGTTGGGTGTGAGTTTAGGAGTGGTACCCGGGGCTGGTAGGCTGCCTGGGGATGAAGTGTTAGTGCACGGGCTGAGGGGGGCCTTAAGGAGACACATCTGACCCCTCTCCACTATGCAGCGCATGGTGAAGTGTACAACAGTCAGAAGACATACTGTGGTGGCTTCCAAACAGCATTTGAGATCACTCTCTGAACCAAAATCTATAACTCTCCCACCCGCAACAACAGCAAGTGTGAAAAACCTCAGCAGCCCAGTAAGCTCTGAGGGAACCACACAGAACAACACCTTATCTGACCCCAGCTTTCCGAACCACCTCCCAAAATCACACAATCGACGCTACTGCAAAGTGGTATATTGTATTAAGTGGGCCGGGTCTCAAGGGGTCTGAGCACCGGCAGTTTTTTTCAGGGGACCTCGAAACGGGTCTCTATCGGGCTCTGTTTTGAGCCCTGACACAGGCGGTCCGTTTTTTCCCCCGGACTGCAGTGACAGCTGTCACTGTAGTCTGGAAAAAAGTGCCAGGGTGCACTGCCAGAGCCCGATAGAGACCCGTTTCTAGACAGCAGGCACACCGATGTGCGCTGCCCACACTGCTTACTTCTCAACTAGTGGAGAATTTACGACATGACCTCATGCAAGGTGAGCTGTAGGGGAAAAGAAATCCTTAAAGAGAGTCACTTTCTCTCTGGATTTCCCTTCTCTTTTTTAAACTGCAGGAGCAGCAACATTGTGGTAGGGTCACCAGGGCTTTAAGTGGAAGTGTTTTCAATATTATATGTAACACGTCATAGTTGCAACTGATTTATCTTATGCAACTAATAACCATTAACAAAGCCAATAGCCCTGACTTGTTGTAGGTATGATGTTACTTGTTGTATCTTATATCTGGATGCAATGACAGAAACAGCAAAATACATGTTGGGCGGCACACTATGCTAAGCACCGATTTTGAACATAAGTGTTTTAAAGCAACGCCCCTAATTACACTGGCCACGCCCCTTTGAGAGCCCCCCCAGTTTTTTCATCCCACTTAAAGCCCTGGGTACAGCAGAAGAAATATCACACAGTGAAAAACACATGATAATAGTGAAGCAGAGATATTTCCCACAAAGGGTGAGCTCCCGGACTATCCCTCCCACCCCCGCCACCAGGAGGCCCCACTGGCAGCTTTAGAAGTAGATATAGCCCTGAAATGACTCATCACAGACGGAGCGATTTTGGAGAAACTGCATCTTGTACATAGATATATTTACTGCAAACCCCAATGTTTAAGTTATAAAAACTAAAAACTTCAGCTGGCCACTTTGGAGGAGTAGAAAGCATAACATGTTCCCTACAAAAGCCGTGCAAATAAAAAGCAGTCACACTACCTAATAATACACATGTCAGCATGCCGGACGTTAACACATAGGTAAAACACCGAGAATAAGCAGTGGCAAAGCCAATAGGTCTCACTTATAAGAGCTATTGTCTTTGGCAATGTTTTTGTAGCCACACTGTAGGCAGTGCAGATGATTTGCAGTGTGGCTAAAAGTAATTAATACCAATCTCTATGACGCAGCCAGGGCTAATGCGCTTTTAAACAAAAAAAAAATTGATTAGCGCTGGATGAATCAAAATCTTTATTCTTAATTGCCATTTTTAGCCATGCTGCACAGTAGCCACGCTGTGCACGCTGCTATAAAGCATGGCTGCAAATCGTTGCCAAAGTCGGAAATGCCAATGCTGTACAGAATGAACAAAAGGCCATGGCAACGCCAGTAGCCTCAAAGGCGAGACCTATTGGCTATGCCGATGCTTTGTAGATCTTGACCCAACACCGCTGTGATTCGAGCAAATCAGTTAATCTCCCCATGCATGAAAAAGTATGACATTTGCCAAACAATCCTCACCCATGTCCAAGGTCTTAGTGAAAATACGTTTGGAAGCAGATAACATCTGTTGTCACAACAAACATCTATTTCAAAGGGGATTCTTTGAAGTGCTTTTAGCATAGTAAAGCATAGCTTCAAATGGCAAGAGGTTAAACAAAGAAGACATGGAAAAATAAACAATAAAAGTATTGCCTCATTCATACTGCGATCAGCAGATGGACAACAATCAATTTGAAGCAATCATTACATGGTCCATGTTCCAGCCGAAAGAAGTGAAGTCAGCCCACGCTGGCCAATTAGAAGGCAGCAAATATGAGGTACAATATAGCCCAAGAATGTCAAGCAAAGGGCATGCTGCAAGCCCCATGCTGTGTACAATAATTCTCGCAAGTGAAAGCGCATGCAGTGAATTTGCAGGTGTGCGAGACACTATGTTTGCATAGGAGACTGAGGTGCAAGGAAGTCGGAGGCAACTCTCTGCATCCAGTTCCAGTGGACAGTTTAAACAGCACAAAAAGTATATCACAAGAAAAAAACACAATAAGTAACTCAAAGAAAATATGCTAAGGGAAGGTTAGGATTCTTTACTGATATAACAAAATGAAGTGTGTCATAAAAATGTAGTTCCCATTAAAATCTGCAGTATAAAGCAATGTTATGGAAATGAGCCAGAGCCTTGACATTCACTGAATTTGCTATGGAACCATATCTCACCACAACTCATTGTTCATAAACTCACATATGATGTCACAAATTATATCAAAATCAACATAACTATTCCCATTAGCGGCGGCACTTGTTTTAGAGATTACCTGCGTTTGACAGGAGCAGTTTAGAGACGTTACGTAACATTAGACTATTGGTTCAACCTTCTCTTCTCATGTGCTCTAACTAACATCATTAAAATATATAGTCCAACATGCCGACACTGATTCCCCTCTTTAATTTCAAAATATCACCATATGCTCCAACAATAACAAAATATTTTTTTCAAATCTACTGTCCTTAAGACAACAACTGATAAAACGCCATCTTACTAAAAAATAAACATGCATTTAAGATTAGTGTGTTCCCCACTAGCCTGCCTGCCAACAGAAACTATATTAAAACACACCAGTTCCACAAAAAAACGAATCTAATCCACTTCGGAAAATTATTCCTACCTCATCCAATGCATCCTAATTTTTGACTGTCTTGGAGAAGTGTTATATTTTTATTGTTTGTTCTTGCACCAAGATGCCCTCTAGTGATACCCGGTACCTTACAAATTTAAAAAAAAGTTTAAAAAGAATGCATTTCTATTAGGGTGTGCAACATTTTCTAAGTTGTCTTTTGTCAACTTCTTGAAGTTTTCTTTTTAAAGTTATTTAGCTTTACCGGGTTTAAATAATACAATTTGTGCAAAACCCAATTCTTTCATGAATATTTGCTTGCATGTGAAATGTTGTGGAGGTGACACAGAAATGCATGTAAAATAGAACAAAATGATGAAAAACAGATCTGCCCAAGAACATTTTCCTATTTTTGGTATTCTAGTACTTCACACAATTTGATTGGTCAATGTTTGAGCCAATTGAGTTAGATGAAATTTCTTAGCCCTGTTAGATAGCCGCATATTACGTAAATTGGTGTGCTGAGTGGCCTCCAGTGCATTTTGCTTATTTTGCCTTTCACTGGAATGATATGTCCACTCCTTAGCAAAGAACCCCGTCGCTCAGGAATGAGGTATATTTCCAACATCACATGCCCATATATGCTTACACCAATATGGCGACATTAATGAAACAGTATTATACATGTTCATGCATTTTTCAGGTGAAATTAGTGTCAAAGTACAGAATATTTCTGCTATTGAGCCCTTACACATTGGAGGCACAGGGAGAGCTTTTCATAGTATTCCAAAAACCTCATATAATAATTTTATATTCAACGCTTAGCTAGAACACACCACAAACTTGACTGTTTTTAGAGTTCCTGACAAGGCATTGTTACTACATAACTCAATAGTACTCATTTCCTTGACCTCAAAAGGTAGAACGGTTGAGCTAGGAGCTGGTGCCACACTGCTTTGGTCATTCGAACCATTAAACTAAGGGCAACAATGAAAACTGTGAGCTGTGGTACTCTCTGTGTTGATGAGTGGAGAGTCTAGGGTCCTTTAGCATCCATCCTGTGTCTACGAACCATGATAACCTCTGATGTGATGAAAGTGTATGATTTATTTTTCCTCAACTCTTGCAGATCTACAATGAGATGATCCGAGACCTGTTGACTCCTTCCCTAGGATATTTGGACCTGCGAGAGGATTCTAAAGGTGTGATCCAGGTGGCGGGAATCACAGAAGTCTCTACCATTAATGCCAAGGAGGTAATGTTGGCCTTGATACTGCTGCACGCTCTGGCATCATCACAAAGAATGAAGGGTACTCAAGGATGGACTGTACTCCAGTACCCGCCCCAAAGACCATGAGTTCTTTTCTTTCTTAGCTGTGCAAACTCCCCAGCATGCATGCAGAACACGCATTACTGTGGCAGATCTGTTGACTTTCAGATACATTTTACCATGTGAGAGGAAGTGGAGGCTTAAAAGGGCGGGGGCTTAAGCCCAATACTTTTAAGAGGCATGAGAAGGCAGGTCATGGAGACATGGCTGGGCTTTGTGCAGAGAACCGAGCTCCGATTAATCCCCACCCCAAAACAAAAGCTTATGAGGCAGCTGCTGATGTCATGGAAAGTTTGCAAACCCACCCTACCCCCACAGTGCCCTCTAACCCCATGGACATCAGTAGTACCCTAGCCTACAATAATGAGATGGAAAACCACACTGCAGAGGGATTTGCAGCTCATGTTAGTTCCCACCATGTGATATCAGCTCCTCACCAGGAGGCCTTGTGAGCAGAGCCAATATCATGTGACCACGGTGGGATCCTGTGTGTTTGCGGGTCTGCTATCGATCTGTATGGTGATTGTTTGTATTTCAGGGTCTGCCCCATGCTCTAGAAATATCATCAATATAATAAATTACAAATAAAATGAAAAGGATAGATTTCTCAACGAGTTGATGCAGCTCTTTGACTGATGCTGAGGTAGAGTCAATTACATGCCTATGTGACTGACTCTTCCCCCATCCACCACTGGATTAATTGGGAAATCATGCAGTAATCCTGTTATGCACCTTGTACTGTCTGAAGACTGGGTTCCACCCTGGCATCCGGTGAGGTGCATCCTAGGGGTGAGTAGGCATTATCTAGGCACATGAGTGCTGCGGGACAGCTACTTAAAAGTAAAATAAAATAAAAAGCTTCTCTTTTTTAATACTGATTTTTTCTTAACAATTCCAGTTTTGGCAGCTAAGGGAATTGTGGTAAGTAATTGATAGCACAGGATCACAGAATGTGAACAAGCGATAAAGCCAGGATTACAACTTCGATTTCCACGTTGACCAACCAAAAGCATAATCCTTTGGATACATCTCCAATTAGCAACCTGACTCTACTGTGTCCTACCTAGTAGAGTAGACGTGGGATACAAACACCATTGGTGGAAACGAGGATGTGTTTTATAAGTGAAGGAGACATTATCTCTGATGCAAAGGAAACATGATGTTAAAACAGTCTTCAATAATTAAACAAAATGATTTATTAATTGTTAGTTTATCGTGATTCAAACGTGAGAGATTACACCAAAAAGGTTGGCTAGATACGCTATGGATAAGGGCTACTGGTACCCTACCATCTGAAAGAGACCCTATACCTCTGGCATTGGAAGGCAGCGTCTTCTTTACATATACAAAACCCTTTCTCCTACTAATGGTAGTTGTAGCCACTTGAACTCCTACGAGTTTAAGTGTGGAAATGCCCAATGATGATGCATGCCACACTAGATAGGTGAGGGTCTTGCAAATCCCAGTGGCACATCTGTCCCAAAAAGGCGTTTACAGGGTAGTACTATGCTTCTTTTTGTGAGTACATACTTTGAGGTAAGAACTCTGGGATACTACTTCCATTCTCCAGCGGATAATGCTGAAACGTTGCTCTGAGTGCATTACATGCTTGGAGTTAGAGCGCATCTTTGACCCAAGCCATATGAAGCAGTCTGCCTCAAGCGCTTTCTAAGTTCCCAAGGTGAGAAATCATATGTTAGGAAATGAAAGGTAATTCCAGGTTTCCTTATCCAAGACCCTTACTTTAAATCACCCCAGGCTGCCTCTCAAGAGCAGAAAGTAGTGGGGATTACGGAGCTCCTGGATGAATGTCACACAGACCTACACTTCTAAATTCACCACCTACGCCTAGTTTGGTTCCTTGTTTCAGTGTTATAGTAGAACCATCGCCACCTCGACACTTAATGTTGTGGCAGTCACTGTAGCACCTCGTGACGAGTTTAACATTTTCTTTACTCTACAGTATAGGGGCAGGTGGGCAGTTTCATGAGGTCTAACAGGGCTGCACTCCCAGAACCCAGGGACACAGACTAACCTCCTTTTTCCTTCATGCTCAGATAATGCAGCTTCTGATGAAAGGGAACAAGCAGAGGACCCAGGAGCCCACGGCTGCTAACAAGACCTCGTCCCGGTCGCACGCGGTGCTGCAAGTTACAGTGCGGCAGAAGAGCCGGGTGAAGAACATCATGCAGGAGGTTCGCGTTGGCCGGCTCTTCATGATCGACCTGGCTGGATCTGAGCGGGCCTCACAGGTACTGGAGCAAATGTTGACCAACTGGGGAACCTAGTGAGCACCCATATAGTGAGCACACGTATAAGATGGGTTAGAATTTGAAGGTGAAGCCAGGGTATAAAATCCGTACTGTCCTAGTGCACTGAGAGCAGAAGAAGCTTTATAAAACATCTCGATGCACAGAGCTTCCTTGTCATCTGAGGAATTGCATTGATCCATTTACTATCTTGTTCTATGGGGTAGTATGATAAAAGCACGCATGGTTTTACCACTCATTCCTCTACCATGCAGCCCAAACCATGAATGCGTCTTAACTAAGTAATACTTCAACATGCATGCCTTTACCACAAAATTTTGCGATACAGTCATGAATGATAAAGGGATATGTGTGGCCAAGGTCACCACTACCCCACCCATGCTGTCCCTTAAACTACTCCAACCCCTTTCACTGCCCTAAAACTTATCCCAACCCCCAGCCCTAAAAACAACCCCATCTACCCATTCTCCTCCTGCTGCCCTAAGGCTGAAAACTCTGCCCCTTTACGCACACTACCCCGATCCCCTGCCCCGCTCTGTCCCTTAAACTACCCCAAACTCTTCCATGGCCCTAAACCCTACCCGACCCCCAGCCTTATAAAAACTACCCCACTTACCCATTCCCCTCCCACTACCCTAAGACCTAAAACCATGCCCTTTTATGTACACTACCCCACCCCCACCCCACGCTGTCCCTTAAACTACCCCAACCCCTTCCACTGCCCTAAAACCTACCCTAACCCCCCATCCACCCTAAAATCTAGCCCAACTACTCATTCCTATCCCACTGCTCTAAGGCCTAAATCCCTGCCCCGTAAATTATACTACCCAGCCCCCCGCGCTGTCTCCTAAACTACCCAAACCCTTTCCACTGCCCTAAAACCTGACCCAAACCCCTCCCAGCCCTTAAAACAACCCTGAATTCCTCCCAGCCCTAAAAACTACATCCAGAGCCCCACTTACCTCATTGCAGCATCTTCCTGCTTCCTTCTTCCAGCAGCTAGACTGCGCATTATCTTAACCACTCATAAGATTGGTTATGCATGGTTAAGGCAAGCGTGGTTGAGCTTGCGTAGTCGGAACATGTGTGGTTCACACCGCAGTGTTCTGACTGTTTCCCGTTTTATGGTTCATGGTAAGCGGTGAAGCAGATGGGGTAGCAACTTTCTATGTTCCCTGCAGAATCGCTGATAATTAAGGTTAGTGGCCGAAGTCCAGGAACCACCCTACCTCTACTTTCAGCTTAAACTAAAAGGGCAAATAGCAGTAGTGCCAGGCTTACAGCTTCCCACAAGGAAAAAGGGTAAATGTATACACCTGTTGAGTGTATGTCCCATCAGCTGATTCCTACCTCATTATAATGGATCTGTGTACTGATATCAGCACCTTTTCCACCTGTGGTATCCAAATCTATTGTTTAGTCCAAGCAGTCTTTTGTTGTTGAGCAGCAGGAAGGCCTGCAGCAGAGTTATTCACATGCTCGGCTGTGTCTATCATACAGTAAGTCTGTCTCCCAACCTTTTTAGAGATGCTGATCTCTTGGAAATCTTGAGATTTCCCACCAAACCGGCCCAGTATCCTAGCACTGTACATGAGGAACGCGCCTGATGGACAACGGGGACCCTCGCAGTGAAGACGTCCTGATGTTTTCATAGCTATCTTTAGTTGCAGTTTCTTCGTAGTAGTTTCAGTCTGTCCTTCTGTGATAATTATTGCAAATCGCGTTTAGCACAATTATCATTATTGCCGTCTATCGCTGGATTTCTGCGCCGGGTTAGCTCCGTATTATTAACGCTTTTCACCTAGCCAATGTGAAATCCAGCGATAGAGGGTGAGAACATGCTTTAGTGGCATAAAAGCAGCGATAATTTACCAGTGATACAGTAAACCTTGGTATTAGGCAGGTTTGGACTCAGCCATGCAATCCACCTCACATTTTACAGATGGCTAAGTCGTATTTTTAGCAGGAGTTAAAATCCTGCTGTAATGGGGCCTTAGCGCGACTTCTAATATCGCTTTGCGGGTCTGGGGCAACCTTGTAAAAACCGCAAAGCTGTTGTAGCGAGGTTTCCCCATGATGTTATCTGAGGAACGCCTATTTTGCATGTCATTAGCGATATTGATCTCTGACATGCAAAGTAGCAATGAAACACGGGCTAATGCTTGCTAGCATGTCCTTGTACATCGTGCGATGAAAAACGTGCCGCATCAGTTACTGACTGAGTTTCCACCTTGCATACATCACCTGCGTCCAGCCCTGGTTCCACTGTCGATCATGCACATTAGAGTGGCCCATGGATGTCTGCCTATCCAACACAACGGTAGCTGAACTGGATTATGACTTGTATGTGCACCCCTTTTGCCAACGAACAGGAGTGTAACCGTGATACCCGTGCATGGGATGCCTCGTAATTTAGCATATGTGCAGGCAATTGGGCATGGGAGAATGCACAACTCCTCATGTGCAATGACCACATCGAGGCGCTCCCCTATTGGGCTGTGTTGCGGATTGGTGAAACCGCTTGGACGGAGCACAGCTTCCCAGACCAGTTAATGGATTGGCTCGCCCTCGTGTTCCTTGAACTTGACAACTATGTACTCTTGGAACAGATTGCCCATGAAGTTGTGCTTACATTCATGGACGAGTACTACGTTCCTGCAGTCAAAACTGATTGTCACCCACAGCACAGGTCCCCACACCTTGTAGCATCTTGGAGGAATGGTCACATATCCCACCACAACAGTTGACATGTCTGCCTTGGTCTGGACTCAAAATGCATGTGCGTGGAACTAGGCGTGTGTACCCATACCTGTGCAGGGTGATGCAGTTCCATGGTCGGAGCAGCACAGCGTCGTTTGGCAACTTTCCCAATTCAGACATACTGCTGGGGGGAAGAGTACACACATGGCAATGTAGCATGACATGTGACCTTGTAGGACCCTTTCACCTGCTCACTGTCAGCAGAGCACACAGATGGCGCAGACCGTTGGTACAGCACTATACAGATCCCATGGGCTGTGAGTCGTGTCCAGTGACACGGGGCAATGAGCAGACACCAAACATCACATGACTCGTCTAGCAAGGCAAGGTGGGCTGAGACCGTTGACATCCATGATGATTTGTGTTCATTTTTACCACCCCATTTCTTGCACCTCGACATGTTCCTAAGCTGCCTGTAAGTGTCTTAAACATTGGTCTGCATGTTGCGGCCCTTGCCTTGCCGGTACTGACACGCACATGCTTATAAAGTCTACGCAACTTCACTAGTGTACAACTGTGATGAGTGTTAATTGTGTTAATTATAATGAAAAATCATGTGCCTCCATGAGCATTGTTGGTACACAGGGAGGGATTGACTGACGCTTGTAAATTGGGGGTGAGTCCCTATTGACAGCTCCACCTCTGTGAGCCAGGCATTGTGGTTGGGTTAGTTGCTAGCAGCCCTGTGCTCTTACGTGTCTCCAGCAATGTGAGTAGGGTGTCCAACTTCTTGCCATATAGATCAAGGTTGTACATCAAAACAGACTGTGTCCACACAGATGTGTGTAAGTAGGTATGCGAAAAGACGTTCTGTTATCACATGTGATTGGGGACACCACTTCTGGACTGCTACCAAATTTGACATTTCTGCACACAGCCCTATTCAAGACATGGACATAGGGCTACGTTGGGGGGGTAACGAGAATTTTGTTTATGTGCAATGCGGCCACAGCTAGTTCACACTTTCACAGTCATATAATTTGCCATGTGGGTCAGGGTCAAACAGCTGCATTGATTACATTTACCAGGGTGTACCTCTTAGTGCAATCAATGTCCCTACATTCATCCATACTTTTATACGTGAGTGAACAGAGACATGACACAACAGTGTGATTTGGAATATTTTATTCACATTCTGGGGAGTGTCAGAGCCGGAGCAGTACATGGCAATTTCAAGCCCACATTACATGGTTGCCCAGTGGTGGGCCAACCAGAGTCCTTGGGGGAATGCAAAGTTAATCTGAAGAGAAATAGTTCAGTCCGCAGCCGGATTGCTGTCTCATTGGTACTAGAGCAGATATGGCAGTCCATGTCGGGGTCCAGGTGAATGTCGAAGAGTGTTTCGGGGACAGAGGGAGGTGTTATTCCAGGGCATGATGCATAGGGCTGAACCAGGCAGGGACAAGCCATATGGCGGGGACAAATGCTACTACCTCCTTCCTTACACAGTGATTACCCTCCACATCTTACTCCTCTGAGGCGTCTTCTGTGTCCTGTGTGTCAGGTGTGGGTGGTGGTGTATGGCTGCATCACTGTGTGCCAATGACACAATAGGGGGTGAAGATGTGTGTGTCGAGGTTCCTGCAGCAGTCATCTGGTACAAGCCTCAGTGGCAGCAATGGCAAGATGAGGATCTGCAAGGCATGGAAGATCCCAGCTAAATCTCGCTGGTGTTCAGTCGTGGCAGCCATACTTCCAGGCTGCATCAGCTTCATGGTCTCCATTGTCCTCCGCATCTGTGCCAAAATCTGTGCTATCATCGCTGGAGCCTGTTTGACTAGATAGTTCTTTTATCCGAGTAACGGCCCCAGCGATGTCAGCCAAGGATTGTTGGTGTGCATGGTGCGGACAGTGGGTGTCTGTTAGGGTCTGTAAGTGGTCCCTGATGGGACTCAGACACCCACGTATGGCATCAAGTTTGGCTGCTATGAGGTCAAATACCACCGCAGCTGAGCAGCCATCTTCTCCTCGCACCCTAAGACACGGCATTGGAATTCCATGTGTTGGTCGTGGGAATCCTGGTAGCCAGCCGTGGTGGTGTGAGCTTCCAGCTGTATGGTCTGTGCAGGGTGTGGGATCACCGCGATGCAGCTGGGCTGTGCTGCTCCTGGGGGTGGGGTGCAGAGGCTGTCAATTAGCCGTTGGAGGGTGTCTGAGCAAATCTGCAGGGTGTCCTCTTCATCATCACTGAAAAAATGTGTGCTCTGGTCTGCAGGAGGTGTTGATTGTCCCTCTGCAATGTAAAGGGGAGATGCAGGTTAACAGTGTGTTCCATGTATGTTGACACATTGTAGATGTTTAGATTCAGACTGCATGACAATATACATTGTGAGTGTTTTGGTGAAGCTGGCTATTTGATTGGAGACAGTGGACATTTCGACTACATGACAGATGTGTGGTTGTACTCGTACATTATCATCTCACAATGTCATGCAATGCCAGATGTGATTGGCCGGTTTCTACGCACAAGCGGTACCAGTTGTGTCCTCTGTCCTGTGGTGTAAGGGTTGCACTTTGTACCACATTGTCGTCAATGTTGATGAACTGTGATTGCTATGTGTGTGTACTGCATTACTGGTGAGTCGCTCTTGCAGCTCTGATTTGGCGGCCCCTTAACCCTTCGAGTCGGTGTGCCTTTGACTCGTGTGCTTTTCGGGTGCTGGGATGTTTGAGACTTGGGTCATTTGTGCTCTTGGACAAATTTTGCACTCTTGTGCATTGTGTGTCTGCAGATGTGTTTTTGACGCCATCTTTTGTAGATGCACATGGATGTGTCAGACTATGACCTGCTCCTTTACGGATGTGGTCCACACTCAGCCACCTCAATGTGTGCTCGTGCACCATGTCATGTATTGTGACTGCAGCCATGCTATCTGTCATGCAGTGTCACTTGCATTGTCAGTGTGGTTCACAGAGCCGCTGCTTTTCTGGATTCAGCACATGTGCATGGGTAGGTTGTGGCATTGGTGATATGGAGGGGGGCCCATTTGTGCACATTGTGGAAGGGGGCCTTCTTGGTGTTTCTATGTGTGCTGCTGTGTGCCAAGAGTATCAGGGACATGTTGAACACTCATTGTTGGTGTGCAGTGTGCTGCACATGATTGTGCATGTGTGCCATTGTGCCCATCTCCCTCCGTCCCCCCCAGTCCCTGGTCGTTACTCACCCTGTTGCTGTTGGGTCAGGTCATATCGAGCTTCTTGCCCTTCCCCGAACACGGGGTTCATGCCTGGTCCTCCATGGGGCTTGTGGAGTTGTAGTTGTCCTCTGCACTCGGTCCGGTGCATCCATGGTGCTACGCAGTTTGAGTTGGTTTTGGTGTTTATTTTACTGCTTTATAGTGCATTTTCCAGCATGATGTGTAGGAATTGCAGGCCTGTGGCTGGTTTTCGCAGATTTTTGTATCGTGATTGTCGTCATCGCTACTATTTTCGTGTTTGTGTTTCACGTTTTTGCGGTGTTGCGTTGATATTAACGTATTCATTGGACACGTTATCGTGAGACTATCGCATGGTACCGCCATGTTGGGAATACCACGTTGTCACAGTTATTTTTCCGTGATAAACTGTGATGTGAAGCGTTGCGTTAAGCTAATTTTGCAGTAGTTATCACACGTTCTTGAGAATATGCCCCTTGGTATGATACAAACCTGTGGAACAAAGCACCAGGACTCGGTAAAGAGATCAAACCAGAGAAAGTGTGTCTGCAACAAGCAAACACGATTCATTGTTTGCGGGTGTGTAGTTTGACTGGATTGGTAATGAAGTTTCATGGATCCTACCAATATAGTGTATAAACTCCTCAGAGTGCCGTATGAAAACAGTCCAATCCTCGAGAAGGGGTTTAGTCCATTGATGGCACAGGACGCGAATCCCTAATTGGGCTTTTCAAATTCCCCTGGAAGGAGCCACCCTTACATAATCTTTACTTGGGCTTAATGGACATAGTGGTTAGTTGCAACAATGTATCAATTATTTTGTGTTGTTTCTATTTTACATCTAGATGCATTTAAATGTGTACCGGAATTATCAGAGATCAGTCTGCTTGTAGCTGATCCGAATTTGCTAAAATAAGTGAAATAAGACATTGGGCGATAAAGAATTTTGGCCCAAGATCACAGGTTCTTCTTGTTGGGAAGACACTGCCGTACTTTTCAACTGATTCCCGCCATCGGTTTGTGAGAGGATGACTGCTTGGCTTCAGCACATGTTCAGCTCGATGCCACCCCCATAATAAAGTTCCTTTTGACAGAACGCTTCAGGTAATTGTGACAAGATTGGGACCTGAGCAGCCCTGGAGTGCAGACATCCAATTCCAGTGCAGTGGCAGTCTCCCCTGCTAATCCATAAGGTCAGTATCCAAGGATGAGCCTTCTTCCAGTGATAGGTGTATGAAGACAGGGGAGATGTGCAGTCCAAAACTGGCACAAGTAAGGTCATCTATGCATGGGCTCTTGAGGGTCCTTTACAAGGAGCCACCTTAACATGTATAGTACATAATCTTTGTGTTCACAAGGCCTTTGTGGCTCGATTGCAAGAAGATGTGAATCCGTTCTTGTCTGCAATTAACGAAAAAACTGTGGAAATATTAGCCGTTAGTCTTCGAAATGTAAATGGCACAGAGGCACCTGAAGATAAAGGGACTCGCCTAGGGTCACCCAATTTTTTCGGGGAACATCCTTTACGACGCAGATGTTACCCTGCAGTACCTTTACAACGCGTATTTTAGAACGCAAGTCGTAACTACGACTTGCGCTGGAGGGCGCTAAAGGACAAGGAATAGTAGATTTACTATTCCAACACCTTCCCTACTGTATGTAGGCTGGTGTTGGAATAGTAAATTAAACTATTACTAAGTCCGCACCCCTACAGCGCAAGTCGTGGTAACGACTTGCGTTGTAAAATACGCGTTGTAACGGTACGCGTGGTAATACCACGTGTCATAACAACGTACATCCAATTTTTTCAAGTAGGGAAACCCTTACATGAAGAGAATGACGTCCTTTCCAACAGAGATCCAGAACCGTTTTGTCAGGGAATGCCAGAGACTATGCACCATGGGGTAACTTTAGACTGAAGGCTTTTCGGCGGCGCCATTACAGGACCAGCCCGCACCCTTGCCTCGTCTTCTCATACTCCAAGGTGAGGTTATAACGCCTTCTGCTCGGGTGCATGTCTGAAACCCAATCCTTTTACCAGGGCAAAGGCACTTTCTCTGGCTCGTCTTCCATCTGCCATCTAATTGTCCAATGACGTTCGACTATCATTGATCTCCGCCTAGTGCTAGTCTTGTGTACTGCAGCCCTTACATATGTTAGCTAGCTCCATCTGGAGAATAACGCTCGTAGAGCGCCACCTGGTGCTGAGCCAGTAAAAGTTACAATAATAGAAGAAAGTATTCGAGTCTGACTGGGGTTGCCGCCTCGCCTGGTTTCACTTTACCTACTTGCCATCTCTTGTTAAGTCCAAGTTTTCCCTTCTGACACTTAAACCAAAAACAGCAAACCCATAAAGAAATCAGTTAAAAAGTACATAGAGCTGCCTAAATCGTGTCTGATTTATTATTAAGCTAAGAGAGAAATACGTGTCATGCTACAAGAGAATCCTGGTAATATTACAGCCATTATTTTTCAGATATTGGCTGTTCCAAAACAGCAAAACGTAAACAAATGGATGACATTTGTTCTTAGAAATGTGTAAACCCTCTGCAGAGATGGCAACAACCCAGGCTGTCCGGCTCCTCGAGATGAGGTCTGGCGGTATGGCCCCTAATGCAGCCCTGCACTCTGTGAGCATCAGCTGGGCAGAAGCGCCTGTGAATGCTCAGAATCTTGTTACATGCTAAAGGCCAAGAGACGCTTCAGCATCAAGCGTGTCCTGCATAACACCCTCTTCGAAACATATTTGAGTTTGGGCATGGTAAATAGAGTTTAACATTCGATTCTGACTTGGGCCAGTTGAGTGCTTTTGGGTGGCTTTGATGTGGTCCTGTTTCTCCAAAAATAAGAGCGAACTATGCTGCTTAAATTGGTATGTTTTGTAGCCTTTTATTTAGCTTTGTGTGTGCCTTTTAGACCGCATTGCAATATTCCAGATGGGCCATGTGAGTGATCAGGTGAGCTGCAATAGGTAGGGTATTCAGTAATAATGAAATGTGTAAGCAGCTCCATTTCGACCACGGCATGCAGTTGTGTGATGAAAGGAGGACCTGCCTTGTTGTATTCCCAGGTTTGTCCCATTTAGTGCTGATGTCAGAGCTATTCCCAGGGATGTAGACTGTGTGGATAGGATTATTTTCCTTCCTCGATTCTCCTAATGATACATTATCGCGTTTGGTTCCACTGGAGCATAAGCAACCTCCTCGTTTTGAGTGAAACGTGGTTCGTGTCTTTATTTTTCATTAATTGAGTGTTATTCATGTACATTCAAAATCAGCGGTGTTGCTGTTCACTTACCCAAGCCAATGGGCATATAAGCTGTGGCAACAAACATGGACCTGGGGGATTCCCATGACACCCGAATGCTGGACTGATCACATGGCTAAGTGTAAAAACCCCATGCAGGCTGGATAAAGTGGGCAGAGTAGTTGTGAGCTCACGCAGCCATGAAAGCAGCCTTGAGGGAAGGGCATAGGCTTACCTATCAGTGCACCAGGTGTAGTGGTAGAGAAGCCTCAGGATCTGAAGGGCCCACTGCACGCCTCTAGTAGCTCTCTTTTACTACTGAAATAGGGGGAAAGTGACATTCTTTTTGCTTGTGTTAGGGTACACGAAGGATGACTAAGTCATTGGGAAGGGCACACAATTTGGTAAGAGGCACTGGGAGATTCCCATCAGGGTGACACGGAATGAAAACAGATTGAAAATGTTGTTGCCTGGTTAATTTTCTTAACCAAACGTACGGTGTGTGGGCAGGGTCAGGTATTGATTTTTACCTTTGGGTAGTAACAAGTGCAGTCCACACAATTCCCTTTTTTTGTTTCACAAAAAGAGCTGCTTGTAATCTGGACAGTTGCCACATCCCATGGTCCCAAGGGCATAGTTCCTTGGTAGGATGTGTTCATAAAATTGCTTTTAGTTTCTTCAGGCGAAGTCCCTGTCTTACAGACTTCACGTTCACACTTTAGCAATCCCCCACTTGCCTCACGGAATCCTCATATCCCTTTCTCTTCATTTCAATAACAGTCAGTCTGGTCGTCTGGATTGGGAAAGAGGTGCACTCACTTGTCTTGCCTGGCACTCAGCTGCTCTCCACTATATGACGTCCTGTGAGAAAGATGCATCTGCTTCCAGAATCCCTAATCCCAAGGGGACCACCCTAATGAGCCATATTTTGCCACCCAAACCCCCCATGTGTGGGATGCCATCCCCTGCTTAATTAGGGTATGTCTCTGTCAGCGAGTGGGCTGATATCTGCCTACAGTAACCGAGAGCTAGAAACTGGAAAGCAGATATCTTTCGGGCCCTCAGCAGTGTTACCTAGTGTCATGATTCTTCGACTAACCAAGCGAGATCCTCTACCTTACCGATCAGAGCCATCCTTTCCTCTGAGTAGGTCGTCCCATGAAATCTGGCCTCCCTAGGCACGACACCCATGAATGGCTCTGTTTTTAATCCATGAGCAGCAGGCCTCCATACCATGGAGCCCCTGGTCTACCCTGTTATTGGCACACACAAGATTTGCTGCTGTGGAGGTATAAAACTCCTGCACAGATAGCAGCTCCTAAATATCTTGGATGCCAAATTAGTTATACTTTAGACCTTTTAGTGAAACCTGTTGCTTTTTGGTAAATAACGGATGATTCTTTAACCCAATTTTAAAAACGCCTTTGGCAGAGAATCCTTTTCCCCCAAACCTTCCTGGAAAGTTCCAGAAAGGCCCACTTTAATATTCTTTAGCAATTTGCAATAAGGGGCTAGTGGTAAAATATTTTTGAGGGATTCTGTTAGCTGCAGAGCTATTCTTAGCACCTAGTCCAGAGTGTTCCTCCTGGTGGATTTGGCAGAAACACTTCTAATAGTCTGCAGAGATTCTGTAAGGATAGGTTGGTCCAGTCCAAGCCTTACCGATAATTTCGGACCATTCTTTTGGTCTCACATGCTGCTAATAGGTTCAAGAGGATAAGCACTGAAATATGGACTTCATGAAGTTAGTAGTGCTTTCTAAGGCATTTCTGTTATTGCAGTGCGAGCTCTCTGTCTCAAGTTTCTCCTCCAAATCTTCTAGAAAAATGCAAACATGAGAATTTTATGATACTTTTGCAGCAAATGATTTACTTTTGATGAAAGGCAAGGCAAGATTTTCCTCATAGAGTCACTGAATCCTAAAAAAAAAAAACATAATTATGATATTTTACCCAACAAAACCAACATTTGAAACTGGTCGTAGGTGATTAGTGCTCAATACAAATTCACATTACCTAGCATAACAACATTTTATGCCATTGAAGTTATGAATCTTTTCTGGATAATTCTGTTTGTTTAAAATATAGTTTTGTAGAAAGTCTTCTTATGAACTCAGTTGTTTCGATGGAGATTTTGACTGGTGGATATTTTGCACATCTACTCTCGTATCTTTACAGGGCTTAAATTAAACTGTAAACCACCTCAGAGCATCTTTGTCCTCCCACTGTAAACTAGAATAACTAACTGGAAGTGAATTAAATGCTCTCCACTCTGATCTCCTGTGAGAGCAGACGACAAGTCTCAATTCTGGCATGGCCAATTTAGCACTTTATTTTTTCTGTGATTGATAAATTGAGTATCTGTTATTATTTGCAGTACTCAAAGATTTGGTGCCCTCTACTCAATGTGAAATGCACGTACTCTGGGCTTGCGTTTAGCTGGTTCGTATGTCAAGCCTAAACAAAGTCCTCCTCTACGAGGTACACTTAAACAACATTCACAGTATCTCAACAAGTTCCTGTCACAAGACCACTGAAATGTATAGGACAATCACAGCCCTGCTGTGCCTGAAGAAATGATTTATCAGTGCCTGTAGCTAGAGCCCATGCACTGTGCAGTCGAAAGGGGGAAACGCCTAGCGGAAAAATGACGGGGTGCGCTTTGGGGTTCATCTGATGCCAGGACCAGAGTTTGCTGGGGTGCACTGACATTGGTGTTTCAGAACCCATTGAGCCCAGCAGTCAGAAGCAATCTGACTCTCTTGTCCAGGCTTTGGTGTTATGGGCTATGTAGTTTACTTGTACAGTCTGGACAAAGTAGACTACATACTATCATCTCAGCATCTGACATGGTAGAACGTGTGGGTCTCATCAGCAGATTATTAGTTGAGATAGTAGCTGTGATACATTTCTCATTGGCAGTGTTGGACATGGTCGTCTCTTTGGATCTCAATTCAAGGCAGGGTCATTTGCAGTTTCAGCGGGGTGGCTTATATTGTCCTCTTCTGTCTGCAACACAGCAAACAAACGCCCATAGTTAACCAAAGAAAGAGGGGCTGATAGAAAAGGGATGGATGGTTGAAAAGAGGGGTGAGTGAAAGGATGCATAGGTGGGTGAAAAGATGGGTGAAAGGGTCGATGGGAGACAGGATGCATGGATGAAAGTATGCATGGGTAAATGAGAAAGATGAATGGGTGAAATGATGAATGGGTGAGTGAAAGAGTGGGTGTAAGAGTCGATGAGTGAGCGGATGGGTGAAAGGGTGAATGGGTGAAAGGAAGGATGGATGAAATAATGAAATGATGGGTCAAATTAATGATGGGTGCAAGAGTGGATTGGTGAAAAGATGGGTAAAAGTGTGGATGGATGAATATGAAATGGTGTAAGATAGAATGATGGATGAAAGAATGAAAGGATAACAAAATGTAAAGGTGAAATGGCCGATATCCGCTGGTGGATACAAGGGTGAGAGGATGTGAGAGAGGTGAGAGGATGCAGATGTTTAGGTTGAAGAAACAAGGAAGCTCTCCTGGGTAGAGTTGGACTAATCTGCTTCGCTTTCTTGGTGCCATCAAAGCTTTGGTTCAAAGTGGGACCTCCCTTGTTTCAATATTTTGTCACAGTATATCACTCACAGTTCCTCAGGAGACTTTCGAATTTTAAACAGTATTATGCTCTCATTGCCAGAGTTTTATATGGTACACAGAACATGTAGTATTCATTGTCCACTTTGGGAACTTTTTCATGAGTCCTAGGACAGAAGTTACTGGGTTCAGATTGTGAGAATCAGTACTTTTGTGTCCATGTAAGTTCTTTCAGTGGTAAGCAGCACTGGTGGTCATCATTGATCAGTGGGGGGGGAGGGGGAGCAGTATTGCTCTTGGTGTTGTGCGCTCCGTACATGCCCATTGCATGAATCACTGCGCGGCGATGTGACGTTTTTCACCCTGGGCCAGCAAATGCGGTCGCATTTCACAACAATGGCATTCATTGACTCGGGTAAGCAGCGGAACATTAGTGCTAGTTCCAGTGGTGTTGGATGTTCGTGGTCATGGGGATCTTGCTAGGTGGATCTTTCCTAAGCTAGATTCACAAAAAGCCGCCACTCAAACAAGCTAAGTACCTATTTCGGGTCATAATGGTGCAGGCTGCTTGCTGGTGCAGTCTCCCTCTGTCGATGTCAATCCTCTCTCTGCACTTGTAAATTTCTTCACAGTACAGCTGCAAACTTTGGTCTAAATTTCTTTAGCACTCTGATGCTTCATGGAGCTAGATGGTTACAAAATATCTCAAACCCTGTTGAGTTTAATGGCACCCTCTGATTTCTTTGGCAATGTTATGGCCCATGCTGTGGGCATTGTCAAGGCACTAAGACCTGCAACTCAGTACAGTCACACAGGTCTTTCTTCGAGCAGCAGTTTAGCTTCCATTGGGAATCACAAACAGTATCTGAGACACTGTTGTACATTGCATTTAGCGAGTTGGAAATTGCGAGTCGCAATTTGGTGCAATTTGCGACTCACTAAATGCAAGCGGCATACAACTGGCCACCTAAGTATTGCAGTAAATACTTTATGTATAGACTTTCCTTTTTTCAGTTTCTATATTTGGTAAAGTCTGGTGGTGGGTTTCCCTTGTTTTGAATACCTTGAAAAAAACGTGGTTGTCAGTGGTTACACATTTTCGCACCATTAAAAACAACAGCAACTGTGTTTTTCCCTTGTTTATGGAACATGTTGCTTTTATTATTACTTGCTTTGTGCATGGTATGTAGAGAGGGTGCTTACAGTGTATATGAGGTCCAAATACATTTATACAAATCAAACTTATTGTAGTATACCATACAAAACTTCTTCAGTGAGTATTTGTGCATGTTCGCGTGCTCGTTCCTATGTAAACTTTTATCTGCGAAAAGGTCCTCCCGCAATGGCACTTGAGACGTGCAATGGCAAAACAGCCAGTACACAATTTGCTAACTCTAGCTACTGACATAGCTTTCCATGCCAATACTGGTGCACCTGACGATTGTGATTCTCTGGGACAGGTTCTGCAACATATGCGTTGAACTGGGTGTATATGCCCTTAGAGTTCTTGTAGCGGTCAAATATGAAGCAGTGCTTTTCAATGTCCGGAGAAAATTCCCCTTTATGGATGGGATCTAGAACTTGTGCTGAATAGCACAGTGCACTTTATTATCTTCAGATGCAATGGTTGGTGAAGGAACATGTCTATGCATCATTGCATGCTATTTCTCATGCATTGTAAAATACAATAACCTGAATTGCTCCTCAACATTTCTTTGCTTACCAAATGGCAAGCATTCTAACATGGAACATGTGGAAATGCTGAAGTCACTAAAAGTGTCACTCAGCCTACTCTCAAGGAGATGTTTCACATCTACACCAATTATGTTGAACTCTTGGTAGACAAAAGTATTTTCAAATCTAGCTTTTTGATTATGTCCACTACAGCAGTCATGTTTCCCTATAAAAACCTAAGAATGCAATAAAGGGCCCTTTTTTCACATAACTATCAATATGCGACCAACGATCCTCACATTTCTAACTCTGAAGATTGTACAGATGATTTCATCATACCATCTAGCAGGTGGCAAGGATCTCTTACAGATAAGCACTTCAGCTCAGGTATCGATTTTGACAGGTCATCACACAACGTTTTAATATATGTAGATGAATTACTGCAATATCACTCTAATCTTTTTTTGACCTGTTTAGAACTTTTTGCAGCAGCAGTCCAAGTGACACTGCATTTCAAGTTTTTCAAAAGTCTGGTGTCATATTTTCACCACTATTCCAGATGCTGGGTAACCACACTCTTTTCACACATACCTGCATTGAATGCATTGAATGCTTAAAGCCTGGGTTGTTTGGCAATTCACCTACTATCAATACTGACTCACTAGAAAAGGGGGGTGATGTATCAAAGGGTTTTCTGTCTGTGGGTATATGTGATCGTACATATTGGGAAAGATTCTTATGAAACCAGCCATTTTACCTATCAGTGAAAGAATTAAACATAGCCCAAATATCAAATATGATTTTGAAATTTCCTGATTCTCTACAGTTCACATCTTTTTTAAATTAGACCTAAAGCATGCTTCTAAACCCTGCATCTTTAGACCAAAGACCCCAAAACTGAAAAAAACAAAAGAAAGAAGAAACAATATTTTAGAGACATCTATAAACAACAAAACTGAAGCAGAATGATGCTAGCCCAGCCTTTCTTGCTGCTACCTTGTATAACAAAGTTACAATGTATTGGCCTCTTCAGGAAGAAATAATAATGACTATTTCACTCTCATTTTCCTTTCTTTTAAGGGCATTTAGTTTGGTTTTGTGCAGGTGTTTTTTCAGTGTCTATATGTTTACACTGGTGAGGGTTATTTCCCTTTTGGTGGGATTTAATTAATTATTTAGGTTTAAACCTAAGACAGGAAAGCATATTTATGTACTACAAAATTCAGTTTGTGAATCAGGCCCATTTGTTTTCCTGTAAATTACTAGTTAGACTCAAGTATGCACATAATACTTCAAATTTGTCCTTGTGTCCATTTCTTTTTCCTCTCCTCTCTGAACAGACCCAGAACCGAGGTCAGCGGATGAAGGAAGGGGCCCATATAAACAGGTCACTGCTGGCTCTTGGCAACTGCATCAATGCACTAAGCGACCGTGGTGGGAACAAGTATGTCAATTACCGGGACAGCAAGCTCACCCGACTCCTCAAGGTATTGTAAGATATGAGTGGACCAGGTCCTTGTTTATATTGGCGTGCCTACTGCACGGTTCTGTTGAAAGGTCTCTGCAGAGATTTGTGTATTATGTTACATTTATAAAGCGTACGTCTACTCTGGGGTGTCTTGGCGCTAGCACAACTTGAACATAACTGGGGGAGCTGTAGCTACCTTTATTAAAAAGCCACGTTTTTAGGAGCTTTCTGAAGGCAAGCAGAGAGAGGGCAGCCTTAATGTAAGAGGACAGGAGATTCTGGTGCTTGGTAGCTCATGTAACACAGCTGCTACCTCCCCATTTCACTCTTTTAAATCTGTAGGGCATAACGTTCTTTGCTCCTCTAGAACACAGATTTCTGCAGGGTTCCTACAATGTGAGTGATTCTTTTAAGTACTCGGGCCAGTGACAAGCAAGGCCTTGTAGGTTAGCACAGGGCCTTGAATTTAATGCGGTTTCTGACAGTCAGCCAATGGAACCCATGTGATTGCTTTTGTGACTGGTTGAAATTTCGGAAGACCCAGGAGCGATCTTGCTGACACATTTTGCAGAGTCAGCAGTTTATTAAGGTATTGTTCTTGTAAATTCAAGTCCAAACCATTACAGTAATCCATTTTCGTTAACACCAGGTGTTGGGTTGAATGAATGGGAAGATTTTCTTGATTATCATCAGGGTATTGAAGGAGGAACAGATTAGGGAATTCATTTGTTTGCTAAAATTCACCTTGTTGTTGATTATTACCCCGAGTTACAGGTTCAAATTTCAGCTATGTAGATTCAGCCGTTTACCTTTCAAGTTTGATCAAATGAGAACCACTGAATTGGGAATCTCAACACCTTTTACACATCAACCATCCAAACTTCATGTCAGTTATATCATTATGGCTTATCATAGCAAAATGTATATCATGTATGCTAAGCAGGGGGTAAGAGCCCTGCTGTTTGTATAATAAAGGTAGGAAATGTAATATGCTAGTGCATATTTTACCAAGAAGACCTGACAAACTGGTCCTTCTACATATGCACCATGAACAGCAGCTCATTCCAAAGAAGCACTGCTTTTGTGTTTTTTGAGTGCAGTCATGTTCTGAGCAGTGACCAGCTATATTTTTTTGTTCAAGATGATATCCACCATTGAGGCTGTGCTTGTTTTTCATGGAAGGTTTTGGGTGACTGGTTCGTTGGGTTGAACCTAGCAGTGCTCCACTAATTACATGGTGGTCCCTGGGAAGTGATTCCTTTTGTGGGGAATTTTTTCATGTGGGTGTGCCTTTCAGGAACTGAAGGTTTGTGCTTCACTCTCTTCCATTCCAGGATTCTCTAGGGGGTAACAGTCGGACGGTTATGATTGCTCATATTAGCCCGGCTAGCAGCGCCTTTGAGGAGTCTCGCAACACACTCAGCTATGCAGATCGTGCCAAAAATATTAAAACCCGGGTAAGACAAGACACTCTGCATATCACACTTTCCAATATCTGCAATCCATACTGCATCAGTATCTGGGCTTCATGATTTGCCTACCAAGGGCTCTTACTTTATCCTATGTGTGTCTACTCTTGCTTAGTTTCACTTTTTTGGCATCTTATTTTCAGATTATTTTTTGTCACTTCCTCTAGCCCAGAAATCTTGAGTTCCATTCTTCTATCCCCTTTCAGTCATTTTCAGTGCCCTTCCTTCAAGTGATATCTTTGTTTACATTTCTCTGTCTTTTATGTTCTCTTTGACTGTTGTTTCTCTGTTTACCCGTATCGCCCCACTAATTATCCATTTTCTTCCACTCTATTTCTTTTCCTCTCTCACTCTCTCTCAATGTTCTTCTTTCTTTTTGTGTTCTGTCTTCATCCCTCTTTTCATGTCTTTCCAAGTCTGAGTTTCACTTCTTGTTCTACGTTTATCTCCACCTTTCCTTATCTCTCCTCACGTTCTTTCTCTCACCACCTCTTAAACCTGGTAAGGTTCAGGTTCCCCTATTACCCTCTTTTGAGCTTTCCTTCTTACTTTTGGCAGGTGAAGCGGAATTTGATGAACGTGTCATACCACATTGCACAATACACAAACATCATCTCAGACCTGCGCAGCGAGATACAGCGACTGAAGCGAAAGATTGACGAGCAAAGTCTGAAGCAGATCAAGAATGGGAAGAATGACATTCGCAACATTCAAGGTAAGAACAAGCTTAAAATGTCTCTTCACAGATAACACCAGATCCTTTGTTCCACCTCGTAAAAGGAGCAAGCCTTTCCATTGGACCCAGGTACTTACTTAAGATTCTCATTTGGAAACTCTACTTTCCTTGTGTGCATGGCCCTTCATTCCTAGAACACATTTGTACACTATTTTGTTGCATTATCTTATGTAGGTGTATCGTGGGATACTTAATTACGTCCCCTCTGCTTATGTGAAAATTTTAAAATTGCTATAAAATGTTGTGAATCTACAAGTACAGGTTAATATTAACTTTCACTGATTTACAGTGAGAGTCACAGATGTTCGATGAAGGAAAAGTCAAAAACCCTATGATAGAGGTTCTGATTGATGGTGCTCCTTCTCAAAAAAGGCATTTTTGTAATTTAAATTAGTAATCTATTACAAATATGCCAGTTCAGAATATAAAATCGAAGTGTAACTTTCAAGGCTGACTTCTGTCGAACTATTTAATCATCCATCATTGGTTTGCCCGATGCTCTTCTGGCACTTCCATTGCAGCACAGCACAAGGACAACCTTCTGGATGACCTCCAGCAGATACTTAATGGTCGCCTTGCAAGGATTGCATCCATATTGATCCCCCCAGTCTAGCCTGTGACATTTGGTACTGTGACCGTACAATTATCCAGGATGGGATGCGTTTGGACGTTTATGCCATCTCTAACACTATCTAATGGTTCCGATCATTCTTATTTTTTCTGAACACAAAGCTCATTCCTTTGTACTCCGGTGAACATTTTCTGCTCAGTTCCCCCAAAGAGTGTCCCTTCTCTTACTTAATGCTGATGGGGCAACATCATTGTTCTCTTTTATCAAATATTTTTGAGAGGATTGCAATTCATAAATAATATTCAAATGTATATGGTCACCTACAATATTGTTCAATCTGATGAACAAAATATATATTTTAACATAAGCGGCAGAAATGTTGGAATTTAAATATCGTAAAACACAAGCATCATTGACAAGCATATACTTTTTTGAGATAAGTAATATAGTTTTAAATAATATTGATTTTTTTTGATCGGTTTAAAAAGATTGTTCTTTTATTATTTTAATGGGTATTAGTTGATATATTTGTATTACTTAAATACTAAAATATACAATGTCATTTTAAGTGAGTTAGATTTTCTTTTACATTTATGGTGTTGTAGTGAATTGTTGGGTTTGTAGGGTAATATGCTGGGAAGTAAATTAGGAAATAAATAATAAAAAATACATTCATTAATAACATTTATTTAATTATATGAATGATATTTATTATGTACTTTTTGTAATACCGATCTATTTTCATTATATGTTATTTGCTGTCTGCTAGGTTTGTAGGGGCATAGCGTGGGAATCTCATTAAGTAATAATTAATTAACAATTAATTATTGAGTGTTACTTATTTACTTGATTTTTAATTATGCAAAATATGTAATAATTATTTATTTCACTTATATTTTAGTTGCTGGATGCTAGGTTTGTAGGAGTATAGGGTGGAAATTTAATGAAGTAATATTTAATTAATTATTCAGTATTAATTGCTAATTCATTATTTAATGTATTTTAAATATGTAAGTTATGGTATAATTATATTTTGGGTGCGGGCAGCTAAGTTTGCAGGGCTACAGGATGAGACGGTAATACATTAATATTTAAATAACAATGATTTATTAATTGATAATTTTTTATTGGCTAGTAATTATGTAAATTGATTATTTCATTTTAGTTTTTAAATACGTAAATATAACTTTATATCTATATATCTATCTATATATATATATATATATATATATATATATATATATATATATATATATTAAACACACAAAAGTTGCCTCGAAGGAAAGAAGCCGCTGGCAGGTAAGTAACCGTCTCTTTATTGAATTACTTGCATGCAGGAAACATCGTGGAAGGTGCAGCCCCAAATAAACCAAACGCGTTTCAGGAATCACAGTTCCCTTCGTCAGTGGTTGATGTCAGCTGTGTAACACAACGGAAGTCTCCGCACACCTTTATTTCCAGAGAGTGTCCTAGTGGGCGGGGCCAAAGCATGGCCTTGTGGACTCTGTAGTGCCGGAGAAAGTAAAGCGCATGTGCGCCCATCGTGCTGACAGATAATGTTCAAAAGTGTTCAAAAGTATTCTCACCCCAGTGGGTTGGTGCACATTTCGCTTTGTTGCCTGTCCGGCTTTTCAGTAAATCAAACACGGAAACTGCCTCTCAAAGTAGTGATGACGTGCTCATGTCACCACCGAGCCCGCTCTCAGGCGGTGAGCTTCTTTCCGCGGCTAGGCAAGCCGCTCTTAATTAAACACACAAAAGTTGCCTCGAAGGAAAGAAGCCGCTGGCAGGTAAGTAACCGTCTCTTGATTGAATTACTTGCATGCAGGAAACATCGTGGAAGGTGCAGCCCCAAATAAACCAAACGCGTTTCAGGAATCAACGTTCCCTTCGTCAGTGGTTGATGTCAGCTGTGCAACACAACGGAAGTCTCCCCACACCTTTATTTCCAGAGAGTGTCCTAGTGGGCGGGGCCAAAGCATGGCCTTGTGGACTCTGTAGTGCCGGAGAAAGTAAAGCGCATGTGCGCCCATCGTGCTGACAGATAATGTTCAAAAGTGTTCAAAAGTATTCTCACCCCAGGCACTCCGGAACTGTGATTCCTGAAACGCGTTTGGTTTATTTGGGGCTGCACCTTCCACGATGTTTCCTGCATGCAAGTAATTCAATAAAGAGACGGTTACTTACCTGCCAGCGGCTTCTTTCCTTCGAGGCAACTTTTGTGTGTTTAATTAAGAGCGGCTTGCCTAGCCGCGGAAAGAAGCTCACCGCCTGAGAGCGGGCTCGGTGGTGACATGAGCACGTCATCACTACTTTGAGAGGCAGTTTCCGTGTTTGATTTACTGAAAAGCGGGACAGGCAACAAAGCGAAATGTGCACCAACCCACTGGGGTGAGAATACTTTTGAACACTTTTGAACATTATCTGTCAGCACGATGGGCGCACATGCGCTTTACTTTCTCCGGCACTACAGAGTCCACAAGGCCATGCTTTGGCCCCGCCCACTAGGACACTCTCTGGAAATAAAGGTGTGCGGAGACTTCCGTTGTGTTGCACAGCTGACATCAACCACTCACGAAGGGAACTGTGATTCCTGAAACGCGTTTGGTTTATTTGGGGCTGCACCTTCCACGATGTTTCCTGCATGCAAGTAATTCAATCAAGAGACGGTTACTTACCTGCCAGCGGCTTCTTTCCTTCGAGGCGACTTTTGGGTGTTTAATATATATATATATATGTATATATATATATATATATATATATATATATATATATATATATATATATATATATATATATATCCATTCAAATGCAGGCACTCTAATTGAGGGAGACCATAAGGAAAAACGTTCGTTCAGGGGTTTATTAGCAGCTTGCAAGCACACGGTAATTCAGCAGCACCTTCTCCAATAACGTAAACGCCGGACGCGTTTCGGGACCTTTCCCTTCTTCTGCGGATATGATGAAAGCACCTGCTTGCACGTGATGCACCTTTTAATGATGCCTGCCTCCCTGGCGTGGCTGGATCGCAATGCATCCTGGATAGTGTGGTGCGCAATTACTTCACCCAGGTGGGTGTGCAAACAGTACAAAGTAGTTCAAATTTAATTCCCCAGTGGGTAGAGGGGGAAGCTTGCTGACACCCTGTGCCCCGCTTTCTAGTTGCCATCCTGGTGAGCGGGCGTCGTCCTGCAACAACCACCAGCTTACTTTCCTTTCCTGTTTCTCCAAACACCAACCGGCACAAGGACAGGATCCGCTTCTATTGCGGCGGCCGTCTCCTCGCGACTGAAGCCAGCCGCTAAAAATCCATTCAAATGCAGGCACTCTAATTGAGGGAGACCATAAGGAAAAACGTTCGTTCAGGGGTTTATTAGCAGCTTGCAAGCACACGGTAATTCAGCAGCACCTTCTCCAATAACGTAAACGCCGGACGCGTTTCGGGACCTTTCCCTTCTTCTGCGGCGTATGATGAAAGCACCTGCTTGCACGTGATGCACCTTTTAATAATGCCTGCCTCCCTGGCGTGGCTGGATCGCAATGCATCCTGGATAGTGTGGTGCGCAATTACTTCACCCAGGTGGGTGTGCAAACAGTACAAAGTAGTTCAAATTTCATTCCCCAGTGGTGTAGAGGGGGAAGCTTGCCGACACCCTGTGCCCCGCTTTCTAGTTGCCATCCTGGTGAGCGGGCGTCATCCTGCAACAACCACCAGCTTACTTTCCTTTCCTGTTTCTCCAAACACCAACCGGCACAAGGACAGGATCCGCTTCTATTGCGGCGGGCGTCTCCACGCGACTGAAGTCAGCCGCTAAAAATCCATTCAAATGCAGGCACTCTAATTGAGGGAGACCACAAGGAAAAACGTTCGTTCAGGGGTTTATTAGCAGCTTGCAAGCACACGGTAATTCTGTGGTCTTTCGAAATAGTTTCGTATTCAATTGTTTGTTTTCTACTTCAAGTAACACATCAAGGAATTCAATTTTGTCTCGACTGATGTGTTCGGTGAATTTCAAGTTGAGAGAATTTACATTCAACTTGCCAATAAAGACCTTGACAGAAGCCTCATCCCCACACCAAATAAAGAAGATGTCATCAATGTATCGCAGCCACAGGGCCACTTTGTTGAATTCCGCCATTTCCACGGAAACCTGCTCCTCCCACCAGCCTATGAATAAATTTGCGTAGCTGGGGGCGAAGCAGGTTCCCATGGCAGTGCCCTGTGACTGTCGATACAGTGTGTCGTCAAAGATGAAAACATTTTTTTGAGGCAGATCTCTATCATTGACACAATCATTTGTGAATGTAGGAGATATGAAATGGATCTGGACTTCAAGAAGTGTTTGATGGCAAGTAATCCCTGATCATGTTGTATACATGTGTATAGACTGCTAACATCAAGAGATACTAAGGTGTAATCATCCTCCCAATGTATTCCATCAATTATCGATAGTGGTACCTGCGGCTGGCGTTCTTGAGGGCTGCAGGGTTGTCCGGTGTTTGCTCATGGCGCTATTTCTTCTCGAGTCTTCGGTAGGTCTTCTTGGCTGTCTGGAGGTTGCCGGTGAACCAGATATTTTTGTTTTATATATATGTATAGATTGATAGCCGGAACGCGTCTCTTTAGCCAGGGGGTCGTGTGAGACATGAATTAATAAAGAAAGCCATACCTGACATCTTCGAAGACATTCCTTCTTCTTTGCTGGAGTGGGATGGAGTATATATATATATATATATATATATATATATATATATATATATATATGTGTGTGTGTATATATATATATATATATATATATGTGTGTATATATATATATGTGTATATATATATATTTTTTTTTCACTGAAAAAAACAGGTTACATGGACATTATAGATGGATTCAGATTTTACACACACAAACCTATAGTTATATCAATTAACTATAACTCGTGCCCCCGCCATCCACTGTTTTTGTCATCAATAATTTCTCTTCAAATGTTGCAGTGATATTATCAATGCTGGTAAAGGCTGTAAATGTGGCAAAAGACTTTGTCCCTTTCTAGCTCGGTATGGATGGCACTATGCTAATCCTATGCTTAAAGCCCTTGCTAGAAAAACATATGAAGTCAGCAGATTTAGAGTGTCGCTGGTGTAATAGGATGCTCTCTATAGGACACACTCTCCACCTAAACTTGGGAACAACCAAGAGTTCTCTGCTTCTTTTTTTGCATAATTTATGTGACACGCTAAGCCTGAAAGTGTATTGTTTTAATACATATTAAAAAACTTAATATAAGCTAAAATAAATATATTTATTATGTTACACTATAAATATATATAATTACAACAATACAAACATATGTGTTTTTATTTTTATATACATAGATATTTATATATATAGCATTAAATATTTGTGTATCATTTAATTTACTTTTTTTAATTTATATATTAAAATATTTTACATTTACTACTTTAAACTCTTTATATTTAGAAATCGATATTTGTGTCTGTTTTTGGACAATATTAGCATCAAAGATATTTTTTCAGATATTTTTGTGCTTACTATTATAATTAGAGGGGCATGATAATGTGGTAAACAGTATTTTTGGCACAATATTTTTGTCAACGATATTGTTTACCACAATATTGTGTCAGTGATCCCACAGAGGTCTAAAGTGCATTCACCGATAATTGCTTCAGCCTAAATCTACTAAAATGGAAGTGATGGCAAATGCAACATATATTATTTACACTGCTTTGAAAACAACAGAATTTCTTTATGAGTTCCATATCAAACACAAAGGATTATAATAACACAAGTTAGCCTTGTTACAAGTTCAGATAGTAAATCAAATAATTCTAGGGAAAGTCCCTCTTTGAAAAACCTTAAACTTTTCTGATACTTATTGCCATCTTAGTTACAACAGTAACCTAGCATTCATTTTCCAGTCTGTTTAAAAAAAATAGCTCCAGAGTTGTCATCTGGACCCTGCATTCTAGAAACTGTTTCATTTTGTACACTCTACTATAAGTAAGTCTATTGTAAGTCTATTAGTCACTAACTTAATGGCGGGAGCCTTTCAAAGTCTTGGTCTGTGATCTTGCTGAATCCCAGGCAGAGGCCAGGGTTTGTCTCCCCATGAACTTAGAACTCAAGATAAGGCATTTCTAAGTTTTCACATTAACAAACATCTGCAAAGTGACCTACTGTTCATTAATTCGTATCCCATAAATATGCTTTGTTTGAAAAAGGTTGACCAAAACCCACCAGATCATATATATTGTTGTTTCATGAGAAGGGTGAAAAACTGCCCACGGCACACTATAAAAGGATTGTGCAACGCTCAACAAATACACGATTCAGCAATCTGTCTAGACCGTGAGGCCTCTCGTCTCCTTTGCCACAGGGCTGGGAAGGTCTGTGTCAATGATGTGATCCATATTTCTTGACACCACTAGCCATAGGTTTAGTGGATTCAAATAAACACTTTCTCAAAAAACAATAGAAAGACGTCCATGATTACACTTCCCAAATTTGTGCTGCGCCACTTCCTGTCTTTCAATTCAATTCAATTCAAAGAATCTTTATTTCGGCATAATGCCATAAAAGAAGACAAACGTAGTACATATAAAGCAGTGCGAATAGATGGCAATAAAAAATAGTAAAATTAGTAGCAGCAAATTGATCCTCAGACAGGTTGAGTCAGTTCATACAAACTCGATACAAGTTAAAACATACAATGGTGAAAAAAATAAATACATTTCATACTGGCATTTAAGAACAGGATAAAAAGACAATATGTGACCGAGGGCGAGCCCAGCACAAGTTCAGGCAATTAGGAGCCTGCGCTTATGCCACATGGCAGCCAGAAATTTTGCGACTGCACATACGGTCGAGCCAGTTGTGTCGGTTTTGAGTATTCTGAATGTATGCATACATTGTTTGAAGGCTAAGTTTATGCATAGTGGTACAAGCCAGTAATTCCTAGCCTTGCGATACCCTGGGCAAAAAAATCACATGTAATTCACTTTCACTATCACTTTCACAGGCCGGACAATTTTTCGGAGCAGAGGGTGACCACCTCGCAGCGGGAGCTCACCATGCCTCCACTGAACATAACATTTTTTTGCTAACACGGGGTATATATCATCAAGGAACTGCTCAAATAAATAAGAGTCTTTAACTTGCAGGAAGGAAGCAGTAATTGAACCAATTTGGGAGTTAGATAGTGCGGCATTAAGTCTGTCTGCACGAAATATAGGCATTAATTGAGTGCGAGACAGTCGTTTGCAGCCGTCCTCTGGGTCTAGCCATAAATCAGGGATCTCTAGCCTAGTAAATTCTTTTTTTATATAGGCGAGCCAGGGAATGTTTCCTGAGTCTGTAGCAGTCAATATTTCCTTAAGTTCCTCTCTGTAGTGTATCAGCTCAGGGGTGACCCAGATCCTACGCCAGAATCTCAGGGGTTTGAGGGCTAGCTCTTCATCAATAGGTCTAATTCCCAAATCTAGCCTTAAAGGAAGCAATGGGGAGCTGAGCGGTAGAGCCAAAAGCCCTCTTAGAAATTTATTCTCAGTTTTACTAATTTCAGACCTATTACAGAAACCCCAAAGTTCACCCCCGTACACGATGGCACCCCTAGCTTGTGTCTTGTACACCTCCAGTGGTGGTCCCACAGTTTTAATAGTGGACTTGTTGAATAGCCTAAGGATTCCGCCTGAGAGTTGGGCCAATTTGAGTTGTGACTTAATCTGCTGGGGTCCCCATGTCAAATTTTCATTAAGCGTGACCCCCAGATAGTCAAAAGTGTTTACCCTTTCAAGCGTCGTCGCCCCTAGGCTTGGATTTGGGCGTAAAGTTCTTGGTGGATTGAAGATCATGAATTTTGTTTTTGAAGTGTTGATCTCCAAGCCTCTAGCAGTGCAGAACTCCTGAAAGCCATCCAAAATTCGCTGAATACCCATTGGAGATTTGGAAAGCAGAAGGGTGTCATTGGTGAACATGATCGCTGGGACCCTGTTGCCTGCCAGCTTTGGCGCGTCATTATTCTGGATCCCATTAAGGTGCCCGATTACCCCATTGACATAGAGGCAAAAGAGGGTCGGCGCGAGTACGCAACCCTGCCTTACCCCCCTGTCAACAGGGAATTTAGATGAGAGCATGCCATTTTTTCCACATCTGACTTGGCCAAAATTGGCCTTTTGCAACTTTATCAGAATAGTCAGGAGGTGAGTAGGGACACCAAGGTCAAAAAGAACAGCCCAGAGTTTCCCCCGAGGTACAAGATCAAAAGCCGAACGGAGGTCGACAAACACCATATAGAGGCTGCCACCCTCTAATCTCACCGTTTTCCGATATATTAATTGAAGGCGGAAAATTTGGTCCACGGTGGAGGTGTTCTTTCTAAACCCTGCCTGGTAAGGACTGAGAATTGCTGACTCATCGATCCAGTCCTGCAGCCTGTCCAGGATGAGTCTTGCAAAGATCTTTTGGGGGATAACAATGAGACTAATCGGTTGGTAGTTGGAGGGGAGCAGAGGAGAGCCCTTCTTAAATATGGGCACTATCTCTGCACCCAACCAAGTACATGGGACCGACATGCCACTCATGACCGCATTAAACAATATCTGAAAATATGGGCCCCAGATTTTAGGCTCTTGTTTGAAGGGATCCCCCGGCAGTTTGTCCAGCCCAGGAGCTTTCCCCGAAGCAAGTTTGGAAATGGCATTGCAGACTTCAGGCACCGTGAACTCAATCACTTCCGTGTCCACAGACAATGTAGGAAGAACGAGTGAGTCCTTGGTGCTCTCACAAAGTCCCTCCGTAGAATATAGAGCCTGAAAGTGACCTTCTCAGGCTTCTGGAGCTATATTCGATTCTATGGCTGCGTTTGGATCACTGCACCCATTGTTTATTATAGACCAAAATTTGTGAGGGTCTTTGGTTACAAGAGCCAGAGATAGGTTGGATCATTTCTCATGGTTCCACTCTATCTTGGCACAGTTGGTCAAATGTTTGTAATACGCCCTCGTGGTTTAAATTGCTGGTCCATCATTCTCTTTAATGGCCTGCAGTAGCTCAGTTTTAGCCTTCCTGCATGCTGAGTTACACCAGGTATGGGGAGGTGCCTTTTTTACTCTCCGCGAGACCTGGGGATTAAGACTCACCCAGGTTTCTCAGTAGATCCTCGTGGAGAGACTTCAAATTAGTGAAATATTCAGGCGATAGTGGTTGGTTAATTAGTGTCGCAACCTCCACGAATAAGGGAATTATAAGTCTATAGAGTTTCCCTAGTTGTTCCGGATGTTCCACTAAATTATGCCATTTGACTCTACGTCTATCGTTAGAAACAATAAGATTGTCATCATTAGCACTGGAGGCCGGGGAGCCCTTTCTACTGTTGTATGGTCAGCCCAATTCTAAAATTAATGCATTATGGTCACTGTCTGCTCTAATAAAAACAGTAAAATCATTAACTAGTGGCCATAACCTTGTTTCAACTAAAATATAGTCGATAAGAGACATGTGTCCAAATTTATTATAGGTAAATTTGGCTGAAATATCCGAAGAGGTTCGACCATTACATGCTCTTAAGGAATTATTTAGAGTAAGTGCCGTGAATTGAATAGCCAGCGGCGTCCATGCCTTGGGTGATGGAACCTGAGACATGGGGTATCGACCAATGGTCATCCTCTGCAGATAGCGCTTCATCGTTTAAACCTTTAAGGGATTCAAAATGGCAATTGAAGTCCCCGGCAACCAACAAACGAGTATCACTCGGAATAGTGGGAATAAAAAGGGCCAGATCCTCAATGGTGATAGACTCGCTACTTAGACTTACAGGTCGCGAGTAGACATTAATCAGTGCAAGTTTAAATGCATTGGGCCAAGTAGGAACTACGCATTGGATGTCTCTGGAGTGGATGTCTAGTGATTTGGCAGTACTGCCGAGGTGGGTGCCAACCCAAATAGTTAAACCCCCGGAGGGGCGGCCTTTCCCTCCCCAGACAGCCGGCACATCGAACGTAGCAAAATCAAGCCGGTGTTGCATAGTTCGGGCCCACGTCTCCTGGAAGAGACACATATCAGTGTTGTTCATGAAAGAACCCCATTCTGGGCAACTCATCTTATTGAGGAGCCCCGCCAGATTCCATGATAATATTTTGAGTGAATCTGGGCCAATACCCTCGTCCTTACCTCCAACTGGATCCATGTTTTCTACATCAGTCTGGGTCACTAGGCATGCTGTAGACACCAGTAGGATATCGACCAATGTTACTGGAGTTCCAGGGTCTCTACCACTAACAGCAGAAAGTTGACTATTACTAGGGATAGATGGGGTTATTCCAAACGACCTATTAGTTCCCACCTGCCTAGCCCTGATACTGCTCTCGCCATTCCTTTCTTGTGGGTTTCCTCCCAGTACCCCCCAACCCTGTCAATTTGAGTCGAATCCCTTTTTGTTTTACCCGGGATACGCCCTAGTCAATCCACCAGATCCAAGCCACTGTATCTATTGTGTAGGGGTTTTGCCACAGGGCCTATAGGATCACCAGTTTCACCACGGCTGGGTCCGTCCAGTGGACGACCTACCTGAGTCCATAATTGGCCGGAGCCAATGTTAGTATTCGATTGCCCCGGGGGATAGAAATATGACAGGGAAAGCGACTGAATAATTGTTGCGGGACACGGGTGGGACCATTGGCAAATATGGTGTACTGTCCGTGTGTTTCTGAAATTTATCAGAACACAATCACCCTTTATGTCCTTTGGCCTTTGACCCACCCAAGCCACCCTGTGAACAAGTACATTTTCGCTAGTCACAGATGGTGCAAGTGGTCTGTTTTTATTTAACCAATCTGTGACTTTGTTCTTGAGTGAGGTGTGCGATTCCTCACTTACATTCTTCAGCTCCGGGACCCCGGCTAGGACCACCACATATGGACTAGATTGAGGCGGTAGGTCAATTATCAGGGGCTTTGGGTTGCTGGGGCGTTGTTTCTGCTCGAATGTATTAATGTCAGGGCATATGATAGAGTTATGTCTTTAATTTAGGCCCGGCCCCCCGTGTTACAGACAGCATCTGCTTTCCAGTTCTGGCCGTTTCCACTCTCACAACTTCTGATACTATAGGAGCTAGTGCAACTAGCCTGCCCACCCCCCATCATTGTGATTTATAAGTACTGGAGTAGATGTGCCCGTAGTATTGCCCGTAGTATCTGAACCATCAAGAGCTACAGGTACAAGTTTATCATCAACTTTAAATATTTTGGCTACATCCCCAGCAATGTGGTTTGAGACATTAGTTACAGATAATAGGCTGGCTTCAATAGCAGACAGTCTATGAGTGAGAGGCAATAAAAGATCAGCAAAGAGAGACCCCATTTTATCCCAAAAAGCATTATTCGCAAAAGGCATATGGGCAGTTGATGGATCGAATGCCACTAGTTCTGATGCAACTGTCGCTACTTCCAGTTCTTCTGGGCGGACCGGGGATACCCGCGCAGCATTGTCTGATCTCAGATTCGTGGATTTGCTGCGACAATGTTTCTTTATGGGTACTATATCCCGTTTCTTTTTGGTCGCTCCCTGCCTTGGCAATGAATGTTCTTTTCTGCTCTTTTGGTTAATAGTCATTGACCTTGTTTTGGGAGGGGAAGCCTGGGCCGATGCCATCAGTTCTATGGCTGGATTTAATGGGGCATCCACTGTTGTAGTAGCCACCGTAGAGGGGGGGTTGTTGCTGCAAGATGTATCATGTTCAGGTGAGCAAAGCGGGATACATCCATTCACTGGCTGGACAGGGTGTACATGCACGTCAAGAGACAACCTCCGTTCTGTTACCGCTATCTCTTGCTCCAGTGCATTCGAAGCTCTCGTGAAAAAATAGTCCAAGGTTCCCATCATTCCTGCACTTTTCGATACTAGCTTTTCCTTATGGATACCTGACGCCATCACTAGTATTTGAGCAGTTATACTCCACACTGCGTAAACTGGAGACAAAGATGGTAGACTTACCGGGTGGCAGTGGGCCTCTATCTCCAAAGGCACTGGACTACGGAAACGCCCTCTACGCCGGAACCACAGCCAAGCTACAGAAAAGACTCCAGCGCATCCAGAACGCCTCCGCCCGACTCATCCTGGATGTCCCCCGACGCAGCCACATCTCCAGCCACCTGAGGAACCTGCACTGGCTCCCCGTCGACAAGAGGATCACGTTCCGGCTCCTCACCCACGCACACAAGTCTCTCCACGACCTGGGCCCCAAGTACCTCAACGACCGCCTGACCTTCTACACGCCCACCCGCCAGCTACGGTCCACCAGCCTCGCCCTCGCAGCCGTACCACGCATCCGAAGAGCCACCGCCGGAGGAAGATCCTTCTCTTACCTGGCTGCCAAGACTTGGAACTCCCTCCCCATCCACCTTCGGCTGACCCAGGACCATCTCGCCTTCAGGAAACAACTCAAGACCTGGCTGTTCGAGCAGTAGCATACCCCTCCCCCCAAGCGCCTTGAGACACTCCCGGGTGAGTAGTGCGCTATACAAATGGCATGATTGATTGATTGATTGATGTTAGAGAGTGGGTCCGGCCCGGCCTACTCCGGTCTCGAACGGGCTCAGACGGGCCCGCCCTTGGCCCGAGCTTCGCCCGACACACGTCCGCACGCGTCCCGCGTCGCAGTGGGTGTAGCCGGCAATATGGGCAGGGCAACACAAGGGGAGGAGCTTGCTGGTGGTAAGTGCGGGGACTCCTGGGCAATGGAGTCCCGCTGTCTCCCTCTCTCCCGTCTGTTGGCAGCGTTCTGTTTCCCAAATTACCGCTGCAAGCGGCTCCCGCGAAGCGGGGGCCGCGAGCGGTTAAGTAGCTGCAGGGGGAGGAGCTGGCTGGTGGTAGGTGCGGGGGCTCCTGGGCAATGGAGTCCCACTGTCTCCCTCTCGCCCGTCTGTTGGTAGCGTTCTGTTTCCCAAATTACCGCTGCGAGCAGCGCCCGCGAAGCGGGGGCCGCGAGCGGTTAAGTAGGTGCAGGGGGAGGAGCAGGCTGGTGGTAGGTGCGGGGACTCCTGGGCAATGGAGTCCCGCTGTCTCCCGTCTGTTGGAAACGTTCTGTTTCCCAAATTACCGCTGCGAGCGGCTCCCACGAAGCGGGGGCCGCGAGCGGTTAAGTAGGTGCAGGGGGAGGAGCTGGCTGGTGGTAGGTGCGGGAACTCCTGGGCAATGGAGTCCCGCTGTCTCCCTCTCTCCCGTCTGTTGGCAGCATTCTGTTTCCCAAATTACCGCTGCGAGCGGCTCCCGCGAAGCGGGGGCCGCGAGCGGTTAAGTAGGTGCAGGGGGAGGAGCTGGCTGGTGGTAGGTGCAGGGACTCCTGGGCAATGGAGTCCCGCTGTCTCCCTCTCTCCCATCTGTTGTCAGCGTTCTGTTTCTCAAATTACCGCTGCGAGAGGCACTCCTGTCTTTCATGTCAATAACTCTCTAATTTGACGAAAGTGAGAATAAACAGTTGGCATCCCACCTGCAGGTTTTTCCTGCATGTACATCAGCTTGCTATTGCATATTTTAACTTATTTTGCCCGTCTACCTACAGAAAACCATTGACAGGTTTATTTCACTGAGAATTTGCTTCAAGTGCCTACCGGTATGACACAATTATTGAAAATAGATAGTTATTTTTTTTTAATTATTATTATCAAAGGGCTTCCTACAGAAAATATCTTTTATCAGCTTACTTTGGCGGCACAGCTTTGCAAGTGCACAGAATAACTTTTATTGTAATATTCCAGAATTTATTGAAAAAAGAAAAGTGTGTTAAAACAAAGTAGGGGCAAAGTGCACATTATTAAATAAAAGTTTCTTTGAAAGTATTTCTGTTCATTTCATCCTGTGCTCTTAGAGGTATATATTGAAATGTTTTGGCATCGTTTCTTTGATGGTTTCAGCTGAAGTTCAACTCCATCACTCTCCATATGAGCGACAAGAGATAGACCAGTTGCGGGAGCAGCTGATCGGGGCATTTCGGGAGCAGATGGAGATTCGACGGAGCATGATGGAGCTCGAGAACAATCACATGGAGATACAGATGGATGTCTCCCGACACTTGCTCATCATCGCTGAGTAGGTATCTGGGCAGTGGGCAGGCATAGGGGCGTGCCAATTGAACTGACAGCTAGTAAAAGATGAAAGTGAGAGACTCTGAATTCATACCTTGGAGAAGGCAAACGAAAGTCCAAGGGTTAGATTTAGACCCTGAGAATTTTCAACTCCAGCAACAGAAGATAACATCCACAGACTCATTGGGGCATATTCTCAAGCCCCTATCGCCATGGGAACATCACTTTTTCTGACGTTCCCATGACAATAGGGTCAGCGCCTTATTCTCAAGGCAGCGTTAACCCACTTAACCTGGCTGTAAGCCACGTTAAATGGCTTAACGCTGCCTTGAGAATAAGGCCCCTTTCATGCTAAATTTAGCGTGAAAGGGGCGTGCAGTGGGTGTTCCACTGCAACACCCATTGTGATCGATGCTGTTACCTATTATCAAGGACAGCGATAATAGGTGGCAGCGCTGAACTTAAGACCAGAAAAATCCTGGTCTTAAGTTGGCGAAATGGGGAGAAATGCTTTATTACTTCTCGTTTTTGCTTTTTCCATGTGTGCTGCCTTGTGCTGCACACATGGAAAAAGCAAAATGCCATGGTTTGTTCATGTACAGGAAGGCGTCCCTTCCTGTACGTGAACAAACCGTTTCATAAATGCCATTTTGATAATTATGATTGATAAATGGTATTTTAGGATTGTTTATGTGCAGGAAGGGGCACATTCCTGTACATTAACAACCCTTCACTGTACACAGACACCCTTGCACTCTGGTGCCAGGATGTCTGTGTTGGCGCTAAGTCGTGAAACTTAGCGGCATCGCAGGGGGAAACGCCAGGCTGCACCACATTCTTGAGAATAGGGTGCAGCCTCGTGTTTCCGAAGTGGCGGTGAGAGGCGTTAAGCCAAGGAGGCTAACGCCTCTCTCCGCCACTTCCTTGAGAATATCCCCACTTGACTTTGAAAATTACTAGGTTTGGAGCTAAGAAAGCTATCCCTGCAGTGAGAGATGCCAGGTATGCAGATAGCACAGCAACCCCCATGAATCACTGTTGACTGTGAGTCTGAGAGCACATCTAAGATGTAGGAATATAACAAGAACTAAAAACAACACAAGCAACGAGGGGGCAGGACAGCAAGTACAAGCAACGAGGGGGGGACAGCAAGCACGAGCAACGAGGGGGGGCAGGACAGCAAGCACGAGCAACTGGGGGGGAGGACAGCAAGCACGAGCAATGAGGGGGGCAGGAGAGCAAGCACGAGCAACGACGGGGGCAGGACAGCAAGCACGAGCAACGGGGGAAGACAGCAAGCACGAGCAACGAGGGGGTGCAGGACAGCGAGCACAAGCAACGGGGCGGCAGTGGAGCAAGCACAAGCAACGAGGGGGGAGGACAGCAAGCACGAGCAACGAGGGGGGCAGGACAGCGAGCACAAGCAACGGGGGGCAGGGGAGCAAGCACTAGCAACGAAGGGGGAGGACAGCAAGCACGAGCAACGAGGGGGGGAGGCAAGCAGGGGAGCAAGCACGAGCAACGGCCGCGCGGACAGGACCCTCTCCCCCCTTGACCCGACGATCGGTGCTGCCCGGACGTTGTTTTGCAAAGGTGAGGGTTCATCTTCTCGGTCTACCCCCCTCCCTCTCCCCCCTGGGTCCTCCACCGGGTGCTTGGTGGCCGGGTGCTCCTGGCCTTGGGTGGGTTGCGGGCCTGGGACCAGGGCGGCTGCTGGCTCGGTGGTGGCTTGAGGTGAGACATGGGCTTGCGGGGGGGGAGGTTCCGTTGTGCTACGGTTGTTTGCGGCCCGCACTCCAGGCCGGGTCCTGCGCCGTGTGCTGGCCGGGGCTCTGTGCAGCATTTCCTGTCGCTGTAAGGGTCTTATTTGGAAATCGTTGCACAACCTACCCTGTAGCGCGATTTATTGGTTTTAGGGGTATGTGTGTACTTTTGTGTCAGGACGGCTGCCCATTGTGTTGGGCCTGACCACAATTTGGTAAATGCGGGACTGTTTCTGGGAGACCATGCCCGTGTGATTGCTGTGATCGGGGAGGCCCTCTTCTTTTTCGGGCAGTGGTGCTGCCACGTGGCTGATGGGCTCCTGCGGAGTTGGTTGTCGGGCCCTGGGGGGCCTTCTCCTCACCCGGGCGGTAGTGCTGCCCACGGGGTAGGACCAGCGGTCGGCGGGCATGTTCCATGACCGCAGGGTCGGGCGAGCTTGGGGGGGAGCTGGTGATGCCTTCCGGTGCGCGGGGCTAGGGTCCGGTCGGGTCTCCTAGCGGCACAGCCTTTCCCCGCTTTATGGGGCAGCATGTTGTGGTTTGGTGCTCCGGGTAGTAGGGGGGCGAGCTCCACTTGCTGGCATCGCGCTGGTTGCGTGCTCTCATCTCGGGTGGGTCGGGGTGTCGGGTTGCGCTGGGGTGGTCGTCCTTCCGTTCCTGTCTGGCCGGGTACCGGGGGGAGCGGCGCCCATCGGGCGGCAGGCGCTCGAGGGGTCATGGCTGGGTTGGGCTTGCTGGCGGGGGAGGGGGGCTCCTTCCGAAGGCCAGGGGATGTAATGTGCAGGCCGCCCGCCGAAGCGGCGCTTACTGGCAGAGGAGGGGTGCGGGGGGGTTTAGGGCGCATGCGTGTTCACATGATGCCAGAGCCTGGTAAAGAAGAGAAACGGGTTAGGGCACAATTTTGCTGAGGCTGTAAGCGATTGGCAGACACCTGAGCGCAGGTACGTACGGACGTCTCTGCGCGTGTAACTGAATAAAAGCCGAGTGAGCTCTTAATTGAAAGTGTCCAATGGATTTATTTACAGTTCGAAGACATCGCCGGTCCGCGGGACGCCGATCAGGGAGATCTCGGACTGCGGCAGGCTCCGACTGGTATCCATATGCCTGTTGTCTGTCACGCTGCCTACACGCGCCAGTCAGCCCTCTGATTGGATAATGAGGAAGACCAATGGTAGTGTCTTTGGGGAGTTGTAAACCAATCAGAGAGCCGACTTGAGCGTGCAGGCAGCTTGATGAGGGGCGTGCTCTCTCCCGATGACGTCAGGGAGAGAAAGAAGAGAGAAAAAACGCCCCCGAATCGTTAAAAGACGGGGCTTAAAGGGAGTGACGCCCCTCTCCTCCAATGGCTGGCCAGCATTTACAAGGCCAGCCAATGGAGAAGAGAGGCGAGTTCAAGCCCCTTTCTAAGAAACATTAAATCTTCGGACCGAACTGCGCAAGCGCAGCACACGGTCCTCGACCTAATAATGTGAATTTCCGATAGACAAGGAGCGGCAAATTGTAAGACTAGATGCCAAAAATTGAAGGAGTGTCTACTTATTTTGAATACCTCTAGGAATACTCATGCTACGGCTGAACCCAGTAGTTCACTCGGATTAACATATGACAGCAAATCCTAGGACTTGAGGTCCCAGACTCTTAGAATAGTAATCAGGAATGGATGTTGTCAAAAGGTTCCTGAGATTTGGTTGGTGTTAGAGTTCTAAGCTCTAAATGCATTCTCACATATGGATATTGGGTTGTAAATCCTATGACCTGTAGCCAGGATCTGAGAGGGCCATGGCATGGTGGCAAGACAAACAAGCATTGAAAATGCAATAGGTCTCGCCTTTGATTAAGTTAATGCTAATGGTATTGTATAGCAAAGCAAATGGCTTTAACTTAATGAAAGGCAAGACCTATTGCATTTGGTGCTGCTAGTGTGACTGGTTCCTTTGCAATGAGACATGTCTGTGGTTCGGGCTGAGAGAGTTCCCTTCCAGAGAGACCTGCACCTGTGCAGAGACCTGTGCACCAGTGAAGCACAGGTGTACAAACTTCCTTGGAACAAGTTATAGTGCAACGCTACCAGCAAAGAAAATGCTGCATGGCACAGCATGGAGCCAGCCCAAATTACTGATATTCAGGGCCTATCTAATTATGCGGCAGGGGAGGACCACATTATAGGCAGAGTTTACTAAATTATGCGCCAAGAAAAGATGAATTATGTGGTGTACTGCGGTACATACAATTTGAGGCAGTATGCTTCACTAATTTGTCATTTTTATTACCCTTGTTAACACCATATGGGCTGATTTCACTTTATTAATGTCAGTTTAACCCCTAAATGCAGGAATCAGAACCCTCTGAGGTAGCTAGTTATTAACTTTGATACGTCTTAACTAGAATTTTTATTTGTTAAAATCTGCAACTTAGTGCAAAATGCGGCAAATCCTCAATGATGTGGAAAACTCCACGAAGGCAGAATTGCACAATTCCAATGTCCCTGCTTTTATTTGCAGGATATAATGAGTGTGTTCAGCGCCCATTTGAATTCTATAGTCTACTCAGCAGAGAACCCATATTACACAGTGGTGCATAGTGTGGCATAAAAGGACAGAAAACAGTGTGACATGGTGCGATTATACTGTTCAGTCTGACCCAAGATAGAAGCTCATAACACACAGCTTAACATAAGAAAACACATAACATAGCATAAAACATAGCATAGCATATAAGATAGCGCAGCACCTAACAGCACCTGAGATATAGAAAAGAATCATATACAACATAGCACAGCATAGAACATAACAGAGCACAAAAGCACATTAGAAATAGCTAAAACATATGCAGCATAGCACCGCATAATTTAGAACACAGAGCAGCATATCAACACATCGCACTATAACATGCTACTGGTTAAACTGGTGACTGCTGGACCCTAAGTACTGGGTGCAAAACCCAGACCCCAACTTAACTGAACTATGAAGTGTAAGGCAAACCATCCCATGCGCATGTCACCTCACGGGCGTGTCACTCCTGGGCATCAGGCTGCATGCGCCTCATCTCTCCCATCTGCCAAGCGCTATACAAGCCTGAAACCGTTATAGCTCAATGTGTGTACACAAGAAGACACATTCATCCATTGACTGTAACTTAGGAGAGCGCAACAAACCAACATGGCCTGGGCAAGCAGCAGGGCGGAGCACGACGCTTTCTTGGGGTCTGTATGTGACATGACTATGCATAACCGAGTGTGCTCCCATACTGTGCCCACTGCACCACTCACTTGGGCTCTATTAACAACCATTGTTGACTGCGCTTAGAGGCGGCCACAGCGCTATGTCAAGCACATATTATTATCACAATTATTAACAATCATTGTCATCATCATCATCCTTCTGCATAAGATGCATGTGGGAGCCCCCGTCCGGCCCACATGTCCAGCCCCTGTGTTCTGCACTCACCTCGTCAGGCAGAGCAGCAGGCCACAGACCATCAGCAGACCCCTCGATGGCAGGCACGCCCCCATCCTCATTCCGGCCACAAGTCCAACAGCTGGCCCGGCTTCAGCCCACACACTTCCAAGCTTCTACGTGGGGCCTGTGCACGGGGGTCCCTCCTTCTCCGACGATGACAGCCCCAAAGCCAACAAGTAACAACAAGACGTGATGAAGGGCGTTATTTCCCAAACCTCTCTTTCCCAGAAACGACCTCATACACAGCAAAAAAAGTACATGTCCAACTGTTGGGCATGGGGAGGGAGGGAAAGTGAAAGCACGCCGCCATGCACGAGCACGTGCACATCTGTTGTCTATACGCGTGCACATTTGGTTTGGCACAAGCAAAAGTGTACGAAAGCGCGCAAGTCCATTTAAAGTAAAACAAAGATGGCGTTGGGCTGTCCACATGCGCGTGCATTTTTCTCCCTGAGCGCTGCTAACGCCATGCAAGACCTAAAAATGCACGTGCATGTGGACAGCCCAACGCCATCTTTGTCCCTCCTTATGCGTGCACATGTAGAATAGACTACAAAAAGGCCTTGCATAGCGAGGGTAGCACTGTGAGCTGCTAACGCCAAGTGAGACCTAGAAATAATGGCAACAGGTTTTCAGCCACAGCAATACAGCAGGAAAGCCCAAGACCCAGGTGCCGAACAAGGAGAGTTCACGTGTATGGAACTGTCTGTTAAAGAGTACCAGGGGACCTATTACACAGATGTGTCGCAAACTAGAGCTATTGTTTGAGATAAGCACTTTCTCATGCACCTTTGCTAGTAAAGTATGTTGAACATCTATTTTGTTGGCAACATTCTTAATCCTTTTATTCCCATCCTTGGTAACTTAGTTGGGAGCAGGAGAAAACACGCCGTGCCCGCAAGTGGAGGGAGGAGATGAGAAAGGAAACATATGGCAAGGATGATAGCGAAAAAGATTCAGATACTGGAGATGATCAATCGGACATCATGGAGCCCCAGGAGGTTACTGTAGCGAGGGAGAACATTACCGTCCTTGTGGGGGAGCAGAAGAAGCTGCGAAAGCGGAAAGTAAGTAGCTAAGTTTGCACTGAGCATGGTTAAAAATGGTAAACCAGAGATTCATTAATATGATTAGGCAGAGATTCATTAATATGATTAGGCTGTTTTCTGCACTGCCGAAGAGTGCATTTCTGAAACGTCTCAGTATGAAACTCTGACTAGGTGGTGATAGAAGTGTTGTTCAGTATTCATCAGTGGAGTCACAATTTTTAGTTCTTGATTCATCTGTTTAACTGGGCAATTCTTTATCATGAAGTGTAGCTTGACTCCTTCTAATGCATGCACCATGCAAAGTCAGGTAAAATATGTGCCAAATTATTGTTCTGAAGGATGGTACTTTCTTTCATTTTTGCAGTTTCCCATTTTTTTTTTATTTAACTATTATTTATTCAAAATTGAAACAAATCTTAATGATGATGGGAAATGTTCAAATTAGTTTAGAATAAGGATGAAAAGAAACAAAGAAATATATAGATAATTTATTGGTATAATGATGGATAAAATGGTTAGAAATCTTGGACATGTCCAATGTTACAAACCACTGATTTGAGATTTAATTTTTGTGGGTCAGTGCTAACTATCTTTTTAAGTTTTTTCAGCATTTTGTAACACCATTCCTGCATTATGTTTCTAATCCTTTCCTGACTGGTGCTTGCTGCTCTTTCCTCAGCTGGAAATGGAGAAGAGGTTCAAGGAGATTCGGTACCAGGCCCGGCGGCTGGAGGAGGTCCTCCCACGCCGGATCAGCTCTGAGGAGCAGCGAGAGGTACTAAGCCTACTCTGCAAGGTCCATGAACTAGAGATAGAGAACACAGAGATGCAGTCCAACGCCCTGCTCAAAGACAACATGATCCGTCAGAAGAACTATGTAGTGCAGCGGTTTGAACAGCACCGGGCCTTGTGTGACGAGATAATTCAACAGCAGCGGCAGATCATCGGTGGTAAGGCCTGGTGTGGGAATATATTTAAGCAGATAAAGCAAGACTTGACAAGCACTCACAATGTTCCAGAAACTCTGAATTCTGTAGACTTCACCACACACTCCAAATTTTGAGTATTATCTTGAGGAACTTGTTTCTGCTGTATCAATCTTAAATGCAATTACTTATTAAGAGACCAGTCCTGCTAAAAAAAAAGTCAGGTTCCTCTAACCACGCTGATTATCTCCAGTATTTTCCACCAGTTCCACCTTTGGTGAGAATAATTATTGATATCAATAATGGCAATGCAGAAAGTGGACATCACCTAGAAGTTTTGCACTCTGCCCACCACCAAACAGCCGTAAAATGTCTATATGTTTTGGAGTAGCCCTGTACCAGTAACATAGGGACATCACCAGAGACATTTTATTATGGGTTACTCCAGCAAATATTAGCTTACGCCCATAAGGATGACACTCCTTTTGCCCTGCAGTTAATACTTACGAAAAATAGAGAAGCATACTGAATTAGCCTTTGTTTGTTTTATATGCGAATCATTGACTTTTCCATTTCTTCATTGAGTGTGATGTACTATGTTCTGCATGTTATTGATGCTAAAACCTCTTGGCTACCACTTACTGTGGGTATTATTTAGACTGTTTGCAGTAATAATGAACTTCCACTAGGGGGCAGAAACATACAGCTGCCATACCGCCGCTTAAATAGTGTTTATTCTGGTTCTTGCTGCTAATTATCAAAACAAAGCAGCAGAACAATGCAGTTGGATGCAGCCGACTATCTATAATTCCCTATTCCTAAAAATTGGTATTTTTTATTTATTTTAATATACCATTTTCACTGTTACATACAGCTGTAAGCAATAATCCAACAGCAACAACAACAACATATCAGTGTTCACTTGTCTTAAAGTTTAACAATCCATTCCAAATCAGAGCCACACCTCCCCCCTATCGTGTTTTATGCATGCTACATCTATTTCCAGAAACCATGGATATACCAAAGACCCCTTCGATCTTCTATTGTCCTCGACTGTCCCCCTCCTCATCACGGCTGCCCTGCTGGGGCCGTCACCCCACTTCTCAGTGTCAGTGCAGCGCATGCCACCCGGAGTGCCCTGTGTTGTGACTCTGTGTTTCTGTTATTCTGATGCCTGTTAAATGGTCCCCCAACTCTCCCATCCAGGCCTTGGAGCTAATCCCTACTCTGTCCTTCATCAGTGCTTTGTAAAGTGGAGAAACTAAGTGGCGGGATGAGGCCTGAAGCCAGCACCACCTGCAATGTCTCCGTCTGTCAGGGCATCTCCGGGAATCCTGTCCAAATCTCCTGCGCCGTTCTTGCAAGTTTAGCATAGTGCAAACTCTGACTGCTCCCCATAGAGAACCCATCACAGACATCTGCAAAAGTAAGGAATCACTCTCCAGGATAGAAGCCTCCCACTGCTTCACAGCCTCCCTCTCTCCAATCCACAATTGACATGTCTGCACTGATACATCTGAATGGCAGCGATGTTCCGTGCAAGCGTGTGCAGTGGGTTCTAGATTATTTAGAGGCATCGGTATAGGAAGACCATTTTCATCACCACTATCCATCCTTCTACTGAGAGTAGCCACGTTTTCCAAAACCGGGTAGATCGACCGCGTCATACGCAGTGCCACCAGCCAGTGGGCACAAAGACTTACGCCTGTTGACCTGGAGACCAGCTGCGGCACCAAAGTTGTGACAACAAGTGTGATACAGTCTCCTCAGATAGAATCATCTCAATATAGAGATATCAGGTGTACCCATCCCAGATTGTGATGCCAAAATCTCTCTGGTCCCTCCTACGTTTTACAGCCAACAGCTCAAGCACACGGGTGAATAACAACAGAGATAGAGGGCATCCCTGCCGTGTACTGAGTTCCATCTCCCAGTCCCTGGAAACCACTCTGCCACTCTTGACTTTGGCTCTAGATGCGCAACAGAAATTTGGTACAAAACCAATCTGTTGCAAAACCTGCATCAGTTACATCAAGTCCAGCATGTCAAACGCCTTCGTGAGGTCTCCTGATGCCAGCACAAGCTCCTACCAGCTGTGCCCCACTGAATGCAGAGCATGTGTAAGCCTTCTCAGATACATAGTGGTGCTACGACCAGGTATAAAGACACATTGGTTGTCATGTATCAGGGTTCCTACCACCCCACACAGCATTTCAACCAGGATCTTACACAGCACGTTCGTATCTGAATTAAGCAAAGTATTGGGCCTGTATGAGGAAGGGTCCACTACATTACTCCCCGGTGTGCACTATGCAAATCACTCCTTCCAGCAAGGTAGGGGTAGCGTTCCCCGCCCTTTAGCTGACCTGGACATCTCAAGCAGCGGCTCTGCCAGTTGTGCTGCGAAGGCCTGATAAAACTCAATGGGAAAGCCATAGCTCCCTGGCGTCTTGCCTCTAGTCATCTTCCACAGCGCCACTTTCAGTTGCTCAGGCGAGACCTCCACCTCAAGCTCTTCCTGGAGTACCGGCGAGACCACAGGAAGCTTTACCTGTGCCAGATATGCGGTTATGTGATCTAAGTCAGCCGGTAGAATCTCGCCATACAAACTCATCAGGTGGTCTCTAACTGTAGTGTTAATAGCCACTTGAATTGTCACAGAAGTCCCGTCCAGTTGCCTCAGTGCCATGATAGGGGGCATGTCCATTTCCAATTTAAGTAGCCATGCAAGGAGCTTGCTGGGCTTCTTGCCCTCCTGGTTTAGCCTCTGTCTGTACTCCCTCTGCCTGAGCCTGTCTAGTCCATCCCATGTGTCCCCCAACTGCCTTCTGAGGGTCACCAGCTCCATCCACTACTCTCGAGCATCAGCCTCTCGCCTCTGCGCTTATGTTATTCTACCTTCCAACACTCCCAACTCGCCTATGCGCTACTTCAGGAGGTCACAAATTTTGCTCATATATTCCCCCCTCATGATAGCTTTCAGCACCTCCCACTACGTACCTGTACTAGTCATCGAACCCCAATTATCTTCCAGGTAGGCGGTCAGTGCTTCACCCAGCATTGCCGTATATGCAGTTTCGAGAAGTGTGTCAGGCGGCAGCCTCTAGTCTGGGAGCTTCTAGTGCGAACTGGACCCACATAGGTCAAGCCGAAGAGGGAAATGGTATGATAAATATCTCCCCAGATATGTGGCTGTCTTTACCCCAGTGTTCATTGATACCATTCCCAATGCATGATCCAGTGTGCTATACATGCCGTCTGTAGGAAAGTAGCAGGAGTACTCCTTTTTGGCTTGTTTCATTGCTCTCCACATAACCTCTTTGGCTGCTGGGTATGAGTGATTCATTCCTCCAGAAAGCCGAATCACCCTCCACTCTCTCCAGGAAGCCCAACAGGTGCGAATTGTTCCTGTGAGACTGACCCAAAGCGTCTTCTTCTCTACCTTCCAGTTTCTTGATAACTGCCATTAGGCGGGTCACTTGATCATTGAGCGTCATCACTTCTTTACTCAGGTCATGGAGGGTGTGTTTCGTACTTGTTACCCTGTCTACAACTTTACGCAAGTCTGTGCACAGGAGGCAAATTCTATAATAACTGCATTATTCTTCCCTTTAGGGCAGTGCACGAGCCTTTGATGACCTCAAGAATGGCCGCTCTGGACGGGTCCTCATTTTGCTCAATCTGCAGAGGCCCTGTCTGTCTTGTACTCAGAGTGGTGGAGCCCTGTGGCATCACATACTACATAATGGTGTTACTCTGCTGGCTCCTAGCAATTTTTCCTTTCCCCATGCTGTGCCAGGGCACCCGCCCAATGGGGCCCTCAGATTATATGCAAACAGGCTGTGGAATGGAGGGAGAGGTGCCCCAGGGCCATCCCCTGTCCATGTATCACAGTCCTCACAGCTATGCCAGCCTCAGACCCTGAAGAGACATTACCTGCAGTGCATCTCTCCCTCCAAGGTGCTCCCTCAGAGCACTCCTGTAGCAAGAGGAATTTTGTCTCAGTTGACGGCAGGCTTCCACCCACCTGTGACTCCTAAGGTAGAAGGCCTCCAGCTCCTTCCCTTCTGTCGAGGATCAGGGACAGGTATGTCCTCCGCTGATCCCACTCCAACGCCGATCAGCAGATTGTGAACTCTTCCGAACAACTGTGTCCGCTGGGGAGCTCTTTTACAGTCTCACCGCTGATGTATCTGGGCTAGGCTGCACCTTCAGCAGGCCACCCGCTCTTGACTCGGGCCCCCAGTCAAAGCACTGTGACCAATCTGTGTTTTAGAAAGGGGGAGAAGGGTCTGACTGTCACCACACCGGCAGCTCTCCTTACATCGCGGCCTGGTGTGTCCCCCAACCAAAGCTGGCCCTCTAGATCACTGATCCGGGGGGACAACCAGCTCGGCCTCGCTTTTCTGACCGCTGACCCCTTGTGGTCACAGGATGCAGGATGGCCCTGCTGCCTGCAGTTCCTGCATCAACCTCTGTTGCCCAGCACTTGGAGGCCCCAGTGCAGACTCGAGGCCTGCCTGCGCTTCCTGACTGGCCATGGATTCACAGAGCTTCTCTGCCACCACTGCAAGGATGTGGCGCCATTCAACCGAGCTCCTATTAGTCACCTGGGACACCGTACTGCAGCCAGTGTACAATCCGGGCTCATACAGACAGAATTTGGACGGGTGTTTACTTGGGACATCGGAGCATGGGCTCAATGTGTCTGATCGGCCATCTTGTCAGGTGTGATAGGTATAGTAAGAGAATACAATAACTAGACTATCTTCTGTTATCAATATTATTCCCTAAAATGGGTTACAATAGAATGCCCTATTGGAGTTAATAATAGAAAATCTATTTTTGTAAATTATATTTAGTACACAATGTTTATGTCAGGCATTATTTTATTATATGATATTCTGACCCAGATAGGGCACATAAATAGCATAGTTTATTCTTGTGCCACAGCTCCTTCAGTTCTCCATGTCGGGGACCCTCCTAAAAACACAGTAATGACGCTTTTCCTATAGTGCTTTCATATTGCTTAGACATTGACTCTGGGAGACCGAGTGGCTCGCCCGCTGCCAGGCTCTGCTGGCTATACCCTCTCATGCATTCTGGCACACAAGCCCATTGTGTTTTCACAAGCAGCCCCTAAAGCACTTCTGACCATTTTAAAGGAAAAAGGTAGATCACCAATTGTTTAGTCACCACCCATTTTGATCCTCTTTATTGCTTTCAGAGTATGCTTTGAGGCTTCAAAACATCTTCAGGTGATATCCCTATCACTTAATTCTACTATTTTTTTTTTAGTTCCCTCTCACAGCTGACTGGGCAAGGCTAGTCCATGTGTTCTTACTTAAAAGGGATCGGTCATTAGGGTGACTATTGTGGTAGTATATTGGCTAACCTAATGAACCAGTGGTACCCACCCCAGGGGTAGTCTTTCTCTTTTATATCCTGACTCTGTGCTTCCCTTGCAAGTAGTTCTACATAAATGGTCCAATTTAAACAGATCAAAAATCTCAGTCACGGAACTTCACACAAAACATATTTCTCCTTACATAGATGAAAATCTTAACAGTGATACGCCCGGGTTCACACAAAGGTTCCTTCTTAGTAGCACAACTCTTTTTTTTTGTTTTTGCTACTCTCCAGATTGACTTTGTATTCAATATTTTTTCGTTATTTAAATAGCTCCAAAGCCACCTTCCCTAAAAGAATATACGGTACCTTACTACACGGAAACCTACCTACACAACCACATTAGTTATTACACCTTATCACACCTACTACGATGGGATTCGTGAAGGACCGCTTGTAGGGGCAGATTTATGACAACTGGCGCATCCCTGCAAATCAGCAGGGATGCGCCAGGTAAGATACGTCAGGCAAGTTTACCTTTGCACCATCACAGATGCGCCGCATTTACTATGCGGCGCATTGTGGCACAAGGATAAACAGATGTGTGACGCATCTCCCGTCGGAAGGGTGGCTCATTGCTGGAGTTACGTTGCAAGCGTGACGCAACTCCAGCAATGCTCGTGGGCTGCCCATATATAATGTGGTGCGTCACGCCTTACACCTGCTTCAAGCAGGCGCAAGGTTTTGACGCAGCGGCGTCGGAAAAGTCACTGAGTGGAATCTGGTAGTTTCACTCAGGCACTTTACCGAGGCTTTACTGCACCGGAACGCCCCCCCACCCCCCGCGCCAGAACGCCCACATGAAACCTGACGCAGGTTTCATGTGGCTCAGGGCTTTAAAACGTGACGCATCTCCCTAGATGCGTCACATTGTAAATAGGGTGCAACGTGGCACAAGGTTTACGCTGCCGCTCCGTCACAGAAGTGACAGAGCGGCGGCGCAAAACTGGCTCAAGGGGCTTGTGAATCTGCCCCCTAGTGTGCAAAAGAGAACAGTAAGCATGGGGACTGGGGTGGAGGGAGACAATATTCCGATGAATGACCAGGTTCCTCTGTGGGACAGGGGTTGCAGAGCCAGCTCTGTTAATTTAGAAACTGAGGCCCACTTTCATAGCTGATTGAAATGAATCATTGAATGAGTCCTGTCTCATCCTAAGTGAAATTCCTGTAATTTCCTTGATCAAAATTAGATAAAATTCAAGAATAATTATATGAAATGCGGATCGGGCATTTTTCACTTTTTTTCTTAGCTTGAAATATGTCCTAATAAAGCACAAAATCACATGTGACACGAACAGGTTCACATTCACATGGTTCACATTGTTCCAGTGCTTCCACAATGGAATTTGTACGTGAATGCAATCTCAGTTATGCGATGGAGTGTAATGGTGTAAACTCAGGCCGTTCGTTAACAAGTGTAATATGAAATGTTGCAAATTACGCAAAATTCAATCAGTGTAATTGAAATATCGCAAGGAGCTAGCTGCCTCATAAATATTAATGAGACAACATTTTTATGAATCTTTGCAAGAAGCCTCCTTGTGCTTTGCCAGGTTAGTGCATCTGGCACAATACAATCTTTTGGTTAATTCACATTGTAGATGTAGTGCAAAAGTAGTGTTGTAATGTAACCGGACAACAACCCCATAAGTTCACTCCAGGACAACAGATCCATGATAGTTATAACTCAATGCTAGTGCCCCTTTGAAATGCCCTTACACAAGTGCCAGCAATGCCTGTGATTCCAGTACCAGCAATAAGTTAGGTCTTTGGCCAGCTCTGAACATTTCTTCCTTTCTGTCTGCACTACTTGCATCCTCATCATCGCATTCCTCACGCCTCCTCTCCTAGTTCCATAAGTTACCATTTCAGAACCTGGAGGGCGAATGTGCATTCTGACCCCTGTTCCCTATCACTGGGCTGATGGTTACATCCATTGTCTCACTACCAAATAGATTGTCTCTTTTACCTTCAGGGATTTGAGCTTTCTACAGCACATTATTCAAATTGATGTAGAGGAGGTGTTCAGTCCATAATTGCAGGCAACTCATCAACCATAATCACAGAATGAGGAGCCTGGAATGACCACACCTCCCACCTAGGCCCGTCATGCCCCACGTTGATCAGACAGGAGCAGAATCTTTTTCCTGAAAGAACTTTTTCTACTATGATGAAACATATTTGATACACCTGCATCCTACAGTCAAGAAGAGGGACTGGTTGAATACTTGTTTTTCATGCTCCATTTTAAGATTAGGCGATATACTCTCAATTTTCATTCCAGACACTATAAAGTAGGTCTAGCTTTGATGGCTTGAAGTTACCTACCTTCTGTGAGGATTCCTTTTCACCTTTTTAATCCTGAATTTTCCATGTGATCAGACATTTTAAGGTAGGGATGGGAAAGTAGTTTCACAAACTTTTGATTTCATGTTCTGTGATGTCACGAAGAAAGAAAAGTACAAAGCAATATTCCACAAGTCAAGTTAAATATTCTGGCTCTCTGATATTTTCTCTAGTCACTAAATTGATGCAAGTGTGATCTATATTAACCCCATACTAGTTATGTTCCATCACCGCAAGTCAGGAGCACTCATTCAAAGAAACTCTGCTAGTTATCAATAGATTGCTGGTGGACCATCCGAACCAACCAGAGGACCCAATGACCTGAGGTTACTCTGCCCCATTTGAGTAATCTCGGAATCCAAAAGTAACAATGACTTATTTTCTCAACTGGGAGTTTCCTTCCAGGCGTGTATTCGTGAAGCAGTTCACGCACTATCCAGTGTGCTGCATTATTGGCATGCAGAATCTCTAGACCAGGAGATGCCATCCTCCTTCATTGGAAACCATGGTTCCCATACCACTTTCTTCCTCCCCGTCTGGCTCACAAAATCGTGGTCGTATTTTGTAGCAGTTCACTTGGCTCACGATTCTAGTTGTTTTATTTTGAATAAACTAACATTTGTTCTCACATCTAATAAATAGGGCGGTGAATCATTTTTTCACATTCCTCTCAAAGAGGACCTCCCATTAGAGAGATGGCCAAATTCTTCATCCTACTTCTCAAGTGCTGAGTTTGAGGACCTGGAATGTTTAATTTTACTTTTGAAGCTTTTTGACAAAAACATTACATTAATTCAGGTATCTAGAAAAGACATCACCACGAAATGGAACCATGATAAAGTATGTGGCTGCGGGTTTGCCACTGGCAGGTAGACAGTGATAGTAATCTCTCATTCCCTGATGATTTTGTTATGCCTGTCTTTCAGCCCTTTACTCACACAAGAAGTATGACGGATTTGGCAAATGTAGGAGAGATTACTGTTTTTTACAGAGATAAGTCGCTCAAGGAATGTCTTGGTATCTTCTCTCTTAATAAAAAAATTCCTCTTGTTTGAAAACTCATCTTAGTTTCAGAGAAATAAGCTCCTGGGCCATTTAAGCTCATAGGGCCTCATTTATGAAATGTGACGCATCGCTGCGTGAAAACAGCGATGCGTCACTTTTCATTGCGCACTCCTTGCGACACCAATGATGCGTCATATTTACCATATGACGCATCATGTCGCAAGGAGTTACAGATACGTCAGTATTCCTGACGTATCTGTAGGCGCAAAAGTGACGCATTGTTGGAGTGTGTAACAAAAGTGACGCAACTCCAGCAATGTGTCCTTACACATGGGGCAAGCCCCATGTGAAAGGGCTTGCATCAGTCTTACGCCTGCTGTGAGGCAGGCGTACGTTTTTGACGCATTTGAGTCCTAGAAGTGGTGCAGTGAAATCTCATACATTTCACTGCGTCACTTCCATGACCCTTTCTTGCGTCAATACGCCCCCCTTACATACATTATACCTGGCGCAGGTATAATGTGGCGCAGGGGTTTACAAAGTGACGCATCTACCTAGATGCGTCACTTTGTAAATATGGCGCAACAAGGCGCATTTTTTACACCACTGGTGCGGCACAAAAAGTGACGCACTGGCGGCGTAAAAGTGACGCAGAGCCTCATAAATGAGGCCCATGGCCTCTTGTGACATTAGCTAAGCTATCTTGAAAATGTAAGGGCATATTTATCAAATAGTCATACAACGCAATGCAGGAAGGCAATGTCCTGCACTGCATTGTGTGACAGGAAGAGAGAAGAAGTGTGCCATATCTACGAAGATATGACAGATTCCTGCTCTCTCCCTGCGCTGGCGTACTGAGTGCTGCCTATCTCTGACGCAGGCAGCCGTGTGCCATGGTACAGGCAAGATTGTTTTTGTGTGTGAAGGGAAACCTTCCTGCACAAAAACAATACTTTGAGGCATTTTCCTCTTTCTGCGTCTGCTGCAGAATACAGCACACCTAGAAAGAGCAAAAACCGAGGAGTAATAAGGATATTTCTCCTCATTACACCTTTGTTGGGAAAGTATGCCATTTTAATGCAACCCCATGTTTACCAACCTTCGCAAATCTGGGAGTGCATCAAAATTCATGGGTGGATCCATGGGAACGCCCATGTAACCTCTTACCAATGCAGAGTAATGCACGGAATCGTTTTGCCCTATCCCGTATTACTCTGGATTTACTATGTCATGCAGAGCCATGCAATGTGTCTTTGTGTGGCTAAGTACATTCCAATTAGTGGCTTGTGTTGCCTTGTATCACCATGCATGACACAAGGGCAATGTAAACCCTTTATAAATATGGGCTATTTTTATAGTTGTTATCACTTGCGGCAACGAATCCTTCAGCTGCAGGGTCCCCGCATAGAAACCTTATGCTGTGTATTAAACACCCATTTCACAAGCTTGCACGTTGGGATAAATAAGTTTAAGGAGTTTCATAAGTAAACGTCTGTGTTTCACATATTTATGAATCCTGCTCCCAGGAAAGGCACAAGAGCTCTCTATTCACTGTGACATAATGTATTTCATCATGAAAAACCATTTCCATCCCATCCACCTCCCTCAGAAAGGCCCTCCTACTCATGCAGTAAGAACAAATTTGCTTTTATTGATTTTCAGAGTCATGTCCCAATGAATGCAATCTGCAGACCCTCCTTTAGGGCTACTCTCCGTGCTCTTCACAGGCACGACTTCTTGCATGCTATTGCTATTTCAACTGGATTGAGTCCAGACTTCATCTTCTTGCACATTCGGTATTTTGTTGCTTCATAATCTTCACAATACAGGCCTGAAGGGCTTGGATGCATCAATAAGTGAAACTTATTCACCTAAGAAACTTCTCTTCTTTAACTGTACAGCCCCTCTCCTTTACAAATCCCCCACTCTACCTTTGGCTATAAACTGGCCTCTTTCCTGCACTTCAAAGAGGAGAGAGTTTACCAGAATCATGACAGGGACAATGGGGCAGTGCCTGCCGGTGAGGCCTTCTACTCTCGGGCTTCTGTGCTTTCTTTCTCACCTCTTACACTGCTAGGCTCCCTGCTCCAGACATCCAATAGGACCAAGCCCCCAAGCATGACAGATGGAGCCGTAGAACCAAGAACAGTTTCTCGATGAGTAATTTATAGATTTTGTAAATATAATATGGTCTGCTTTTAGAGAGTGAAATGTGCTATTACTTTCAATATTTGGATCCACTGCCTTTTCCAGCAAGAGGGACAGTCTCTGAGTATCTGACCATGTTTGGAAATCTTCCATGTAGATCACAATCTGGCTGTGCCACACCACCTGGAGATGCTGTATGATATCTACCTACGGGAGCTTGAAGATGGCAGCCTTGACCGAATCACCATCATCAATCGAGTCGCCATCAAAGCTCTGAAGGTACTATCTATTTTCTGGATCGGAAGTACATGCCCGGAATTAATATTCAAAAGGTGCTCTGAGAGGCTGCCGAACCTATTGGGTGATCAGTAGATTTCCCATCTGTCCAGTGACTCTGAGAGGTCCATCGTCAGCAATGACGTGTCTGATTCCCACAGCCAGAGTTCTGTAATCCAAGCCCTAATTGGTTATCACATTTTTACCACACACTCTCAGTGGTTTATTTTCCCCAAACCAGGAAAAAGCATTAGTCTAAACGCAGCACTTGTATGTGTAGAGCGCCCTTTCTATGAAGTTTCATGAAGCTAAAATAGAGCTCCTAGTAATGAAAGAGCTAACGATGAAGAGGCAGCCCTGTCTTGAGCGGTGATACGCGGAGCTTCGAGTTATCTGTGATGTTCTGGAAGGAGATCTGGGACCTGCAGCACCGTTTGTCACCAGAATCAGAGGGGGTGGCAGGGTGCAAAGTGAATGCATCCAAAACAGTTGCTTTTTCTGGGCCATCGATGTAAACCACGACAAATCGTGTGTTTTTCAAATGTTAGGAATAGAGCCACAAGAGCTGGTCATTGTTGGTGGCAGGGGGTTCACCTATCAGTTGTAATGGAAGTTGTCAGGCAGGGTGGCCTGACACATGCTAAAGTAAAATGTGCATTTTTAACTGTTGTGTTACAGGATATCCACAGCGAAAAAATTCTGGGTGCCCTTCTGTCACTCCTGCTAAAGAACAGATGCCTTAAAAAGCACAAGGCTTTCTCTTGTCTATCTGTTAGATTTATGAGAAGTTAATCATGTTTCAGCATAAATGTTGTTTACACTTATTGACATCACTCTTTAGGGGTGCCCCTTCTAAATTGCTTATATTTAAAGGGGTATCTCCATTCCAAGACAGACTGCTCATATCCCTCGTTAGAAAGCTCTCCTAGGAAGGACATTTTTCAGTAGTTAGCCGAGCATGTCCTGGAAGAAAAGTTAGTTTTACAATTGAGGCAGACTTTTATATATAGCATGCATTAAATAAAGTATGTAATAAGGCACTAGAAATGTCTCTTTTAAAAGAAAGAAGCAATTTCCTAAACTGCTGATAGAAGTCCCTCAGGAGAGCTGTTCTTGCATGAACATTAATGTAACATAGAGCATGTGTTGGCCTGGATTGAATGTATTTTGTAAAGGGTGACTTGTATTATTAAACCATCCAACATGTAAGATAAAATGGCCCATTTATGCCGCCTAACAGGACAGCCAGAATTCGCTCCCACGGATTGCGCAGGTAACAGCTGGAGAGAGCGGGCAGGAATTAGACTCTGATCAAGAGAGCGTGCAGACCTATGGCTCAGAAAATCAGCCACCACCCCGGAGGGAGGGACGGAGGAACACTTTGCCACCTTTGATGCCTGAGGCTGAGAGGTGAGTCTCAGGATGCTGGGGGAGAGCTTCACTGGCCACGCAGATGAGCTCAGATTGGGAGGTTCATGAGGAGGCAGTGCTGGCCTAAACGTAGACCTGGACATTTTATAGCAAGCCTCTCTGAAGGCCTAACTTGGCTGGGGCAGAATCAGTCACAGATCAGGCAATTTCTGATGAATGGGTGATTGGGTCTTTTCAATATTTGTTTTCACTTAAGCTCTCAGGCTCCTATTTCATACCTTTGTTAGTGTCTCCCTCATTCTACTCCTCCATCACACCCTCATCTATTTATCTTCTTATTCGTTTACAGGGGTACACAAGGACTCACTTATAACAGAAATGTGATGGTTTTTTTTTTAAATTGGGAGAAAACAATTCGGCTTGTAGTTGGATGCTCTTTTTGAAATGTGTGAGGACATACCGGTGGTGCAGAGGAGGCACACAGGGAATGGGGCAGTTTGGAATCTTGAAAGTTTGGTTGTAAACTGACCAGTGGTAGTGGTGGTGGGGTAAAGCTCGGTTGTATAGGGTTGTATAAAGATCAGGCTTACATAGTGTCAATGGGTTGGATCCATTCTTCACCATATGCTGATCATTTAAACATATTTATGCTGGCAGTGTTTGTATTTTTCATGAAGACTATATCTTGATTGCGTGAAATCTTTTGAGCGTCAACATGAATTGTTTTGATATAGCCCCATCAAATATATGCTACAGTAGTGTCTTGAGTGTAGGGGAAAATCTTTTGGATCCTTTTCGGGCGGGAACCAGACAATACAGACTCCCCAATCTCACGATTTCTGGAATGGATGTGCCACACTAATTGATCATCCAAAGGTCGTCTCGGACCAGCTGGGGTGTGAAGCCCTTATGGAACATCGGTGGTTCTCTCCCTCGTGGTGACCTCCACACATGCTTCAAACACCTAAGCCTTGCTCAGTGTCTTTCTTTCACAGGCCTGCTCTTCCTCACATTTGGCTGTTCTGCTATCTCTTTCTAGGAAAGGTTTCAGATGCATGGCCTCTTGCAGATCCAAAACCTTGTGCATGTTTTGAGGGTTACAACAACAACCGGGGCCTTGTCCCTGGTAGACCTCTGTCTGTGACATTGGAAAGTCTCCCTCACAAGAATAAGGGAAGTGCAAGCGACTTACGGGGGCTGCAAATAAGCTGGCGATACCCCAAACCCAGGCTCGTGCCACGTTCTTTTTGTTGAAACTGTTTATTGAAAATAGAAACATGAAAACAAACAAAAACATAGTAAGGCATTACAATAGAAATGTGTCACCAATTAGCCCGTGGGTGGGGGTTACAGACGCAAATCAGATATCATCACAAACAATAAATCGGGGGGGGGGGGGGGGGAAGGAGACCAGAAGTGTACAAAACAGTTATATTCCTGCGGAGGAAACATCAGGTTGGGAGGAAGACAAATCAATATCACATTCCGATATGGGGGGAGCACAGATATCGCCACGATATGTGTTCCACTGAGTCCAGATCTTCCCCCATTTGCCAGGTTTGCCACGGGAAACATAAACCGTTTTTTCTCGAAACATGCACCAATCCATGTTTTGTTTCCACCCCAGGACTGTCGGAGGCCTCTGGGCGCCCCATAGTTGGGCAATGTCACGCTTGGCAATCATGTTACCTAAGGTTGCCCATCGAAGCTGCGCCAGATTGTAATCATTCGGCTCCCAGATGTTCAACAAGCACCTTCGCGCTTCAGGCATCAGTCGCACACCCGTAACCTCGCTCATTACCGCATGTACTCGATTCCAATAGTTCAGCACAGCAGGACATTCCCAAAGCATATGAAGAAACGTAGCCACCATGCCGCATCCACGCCTGCACAATCCATCCGCCGAGAACCCCATTCGCACCAGACGCGGACCAGTCACATACACCCTATGCAGAATTTTGAGTTGGACAAACCGAAGGCGTGCCGGAATAGCCACCTCTTTCGGGGAAGAGATCGCGGTTTGCCAATCTTCATCATCAAGCTCCAGACCATCACTGGTCCACAACCCTCGGAGGTCTTCCAATAAATCAATCCTGGTATTAATCAGTTTTTTATAAATGAGCGAAATAGTGCTATCGGGGATATGCCCATCTAGTATCCGATCTTCAAGCGGGGATGCTTCCGGCACGTCCGAGCCTCGGGGAAAAACAGACAAGACCGCGTGCCGGATTTGCGCATATCGAAAAGATTCCTTATCATTCAGTCCATACTCAACTTTCAATTCCTCAAACGTTTTGATTCTATCCTTGACCCACACATCATCAACCCTGCTGATCCCAATCATGTCCCACCGATCGAATCCCTTCGATTGCCAAAGGGAGCCAAGTTTATCCGAGGCATAGAGTGGAGTAGCCCGGGTCAGCCTGTCAGCCCAGCCCGTGGCCGCCGTAGCTCGATACCACACCTGTACCGCCGTTTTAGTGGGACCCGTCAGAGATCTACCGGCTGACTTCGCGTATAAAGCCCTGTTGTAATCGCCGCCGGGCAGCAACCATTTATCCATCGCAAAAGCCGGGTTTAGTGAATGAGCATAAGCGCCGTGGTTGATGGCCCCTAGTTGAGAGGCCCAATAATAGCGTCGGATGTCAGGGAGTGCGATGCCACCATCGTACCAAGGGAGCGTGAGTTTCGAAAGAGCTATACGAGAACGGCCCCCCCATATCAACTGTCGCTGTAAACTTTCAATCTCCCGGAAATAACCGGCTGGTACTATGTCAAGCGTGTTTTGCAGCGCATAAAGAAATCGGGGGAGCGACATCATCTTAAACAACGCCGCTCGTCCCAGGGGAGAGAGAGGAAGTCTGTTCCACGTTTCTATATCCGCTCGAAGACGTCGGAGAGGGGGCAGCAAATTACGCTCGTAACGGAGCGTGGGGTCCAGGGTAACAAAGATTCCCAGATATTTAAATCCCTCGAGTGCCACCGAAATCGGACATCCACGTGGTAGGAGGGGAGCCTCGCCGGAAAGAACATAAATGCAAGATTTCGACCAATTGATGACTAGACCGGAATTTTTATTGAAAGAAGTCAAAACGTCGAAAAGGACGATCAACGACTTTCGAGGCGACGTAAGGTATAAGAGTATATCATCTGCGTATAGAGATATACGGTCTTCAAATCCCGGTGACCATCTGATACCCTTCAAGGATGGCTCCCATCGCAACCAAGCCGCCAATGGCTCTAAAGCAAGAGCAAACAGAAGTGGGGACAGAGGACAGCCCTGGCGTGTACCCCTACCAAGCGCAAAGGAGGCCGAAACACGCCCATTCACCACTACCTGGGCCAAAGGATCAGTATAAAGCAGTTGCACCCAACGGATAAAGGCGGGCCCAAAACCGAATTTAGAAAGGACCGCCCAAAGATAAGGCCACTCCAGCGTATCAAACGCCATAGTGGCGTCTAGAGACGCCAAGATGGCCGACTCCCGCAGAGTCCCGGCTCGCGCCAGGACTCCATAGAGGCGCCGAAGATTAAGTGCCGTGTTGCGATGTGGTATAAAGCCGGATTGGTCCGGGTGAACAAGATCTCCTATAACAGAAACTAAACGAGTAGCAAGAACTTTGGCCAAGATCTTAGGTTCAACATTGATAAGGGAAATAGGTCTGAAGGATTCGCAGCGGTCACGCGGCTTTCCCTCCTTATGGATAACCACTATGGAGGCTAACCGTTGATCAGGAGGAAGAGACCCTCTCTCAAGGGATTCCAAAAACATTGATCGCAAATACGGCGCCAGTACGTCCGGACGGAGCTTGTAAAGCTCAATGGGGAGTCCATTAGGGCCCGAGGCCTTCCCGGAGCGGATCGATCGGATAGCGGTCGCAATTTCATCAACCGAGAGCGGAGCTTCCAGCAGGTCCCGTTCCGGGCCAGACAAGCATGGTAGTGAGATATCACGTAGAAGCAAACGGGAGTCCTGCTCTGGTCTATCGGACACAGGGGAGTACACTACTCGAAAATGATCGGCGAACCGGGCAACAATCCCAGCAGGGTCAGTGATATTTTCACCATTCACACCAACTATGACAGGGATAACTCGACTCGCGCATTCTCTCCTATCCAACCAAGCAAGCAATGTCCCAGCTTTATCCCCCACATCATACAGACGCCCCTGCTGTTCACGACTCATCTCTTTCGCAGCGTCAGTCACAAGTGCTCTATATTCGTGCTGTTTTAGGTCTAACAAGTGCAGCTTCTCAGGGGACGCTCCAGGATCCAACTCTCCCTCAAGGATGGAAAGTTCAGTTTCAAGACGGACAACCTCCTCCCGCTTACATCTCTTAACATTGCTAATCGATGAGAGGGCTTGTCCCCGAATGACAGTTTTATACGCCTCCCACAAGGAGACAGAAGTCGTGCCACGTTCTTTGTTGACATTACAGGATAATAGAAATTATGTTGGTAGATACTGCAAGAATGCAAACCAGTCTCTAACCTAATTTCAAAGACGCATCCTATTTATAGTATTTGGAATTCATCTTTTCAGGGAGCTTTGCAAGGCTTCAGTTCTCAAAGCTAGAAAAGATAGCAGGTATCCTATTGTATAGATGCATGTTTCTGATACAGGGCTGGAGCTGCTCTCTCATCTGAATAAAAAATTAGCAGCTATTTTCTTCCAAGACACTATAATTTGAGCAATTATGACAGAATGCTTGATTACTGTTTGGGGACATACGATGTTCCAATTTTCTTTTTTTAAAATACACTTTATTTACCAAACAGATTGTAGGTACTTGTGTTGGTGGGTTGCACAATAGGGAAGAATGCCAGCCATGTATAATGAAGTTTTCTTTGCAAGATTCTGATGTGGAACTCAAGATGTCCATTGGCCAGGTTCAAGTCTTGGAACTGCTGATTGACACTATTTGGGTTCATTATCTTTTTAAAGAAGGATCCACCTGGAATCTCCAGCAATTTAATTAAAGCTGCAGATTTAATGGTTTCTTGGAGAGAGGCAGCTAATAAATATCTATTAGCATGAGCTTTTGTGAGGCTCTAAAGTTAACAGATTTCAGTCAGCTTTGTATGTTTTGATTTGTCTTTTTTATTGTAACAGGACTGGAATTTTTTCACTTGCCATTGCATCTTCATGTCAGGGATCAGGGGAACTTAAGGAAAAGCTAATTTACTATAGGTCATACAAGTTCATGTTCCTAGTGATGATATACATCAACAAGTAATGTGTCTTCAGGCAAGAAAAGGTCCAGGCTTCTGCCACCACCAAATATCTAGGGAAGTCTGATAAACTTTAAGTTTTGCCAGGGACACGATCTAGGTGAAGGTGATGGCTTTTAAATTGTGAGGGTATTGTTAAAAGCCAAAAAGTTCCTCTACCATTCTACCGTTTTCCATTCCCTTAAAATGATGGTTCTGCTTAGGCTCATGATAATCCATCCTGGAAACGGACATGGTGAACCAAGCCCTCGCAGAGTCTATTGACCTGAAGCAACCTACTTAGCTGTTGTTCAAAGAAGTTAACCAACAAGGAAGCCTCAACAAAAGTCTGAGAGAATTTACAGGGATCCTATCTAGGTTCTGCACGACAAAAATTGATCTGCAGACTGACTTGTACATTGCTTCTGCATATTCCCCTCACTCCCAGAGAGAAACTGAAATTTGAAGCTGTTGATCTTGTCCCCGAGGCATGTTATAGGATTACCACGTGCCACTGAGTTGCTCCATGAGGCTACTGATGTGAGACGGCACTACAAAACAAGCATTTGCAATGCAATCAGTCTTGCCTTTGGGGCCTTATAAGCATTTAGCCTTGCAGCATATTGTCTGCAGCTGGGTGCCAGTAGTGGTTTCACTGGGTTGCGGGGAAGGAAACTGTGTCTCCAGTCGAGAACCGCCTGTTTGAAAAATGCCAAATATTTACAGATTAGTTAGGTTAATAAGGTAATAATGCTCTAAAATTAAGTGAAGGGGTGTTACAGCCATATTTGAATGAGACATTCAACAATGTGGGGCTGGATACCAGAGAATGGCAGGAGCCTGAAGGACGAGCCGCAGAGGTGTGCGCTTTGAATAGCAGCAGGGTTTGAATGCACACCGGCATGTACATTTTGGGCGATGGTGCATTGAGATAAAGAAAGGGGTAGGCCCAGCAGATAAAGAAAGGACCAGGCACGGGAGCACTGGTAATGGTAGAGTGCGAATGAGTGCAATAGGCAGCCAGATTGGTAGAGGGGAACAGTATACCAGCCCAGCCAACAGGTTAACAAAAGCAGTAAGGAAAAATGAAATCAAGTAAATCAGTTGCAATAATAAAGTACTAGGCGACTGCGGCCTGTAGCCCAGAAGATCAATCAATCAATCATTCAATCAATCAATCAATCAATCAGTAATCTTATAAAGTGTAACTACTAGCCCGTTACCGTGACTGTGGCACCAGGACCACAAAGGAGAGCAATATTTGACCGTTTAATTAGAAAGTTTCCTGCTTGTGGGAGTGCTGCCACAATACCATGTAAGTTGCAAGCAAAAGTTGTGCTTCCCTGCAACAAATCGGGCGGGGTTTTAAATGCCTTATGCTTTATGCATACACCTTCCCCCCCTTATTTATAAACTTTTATAGCTGCTGTCTATCTGTTATAACTTTGACCTTCTCTTAGGAGCTATCCAATTATGTACAAAATACAGACATAGCCATACCATTGCATCTAGTTAATGGCCACCTAGGAACTGTGTTGCAGGCTCGACAACTGGTGCTATTTTTCAATCTACTATCCTGTGCGGATCCCTGACAGAATATCGACAGTCAAAATATCGACTAGCCAAAATATCGAGGTAAAAATATAGAATGCCAGAATATCGACTTCCTATCTACAAACAGGTAAGTACAAAAATATCGACTCCAAAATATCGATAGGAAAAAATATAGACAGTCAAAATATCGATTTTTTTAAAATATCTTAAAAGTAATTTTAAAGTAATATATTAATAAATATAATTAATTGAAACATACTTAAAATACTTAAATAAACTTTAAATTAATAAATAATCAATGTAACTTTTAAAAAAAAGTTAAAAGCACACACACACACACACACACACACACACACACACATATATATATATATATATATATATATATATATATATATATATATATATATATATATATATATATATATATATATATATATATATATATATTACCTACTGGCGGTTGCCAGTAGGTATATATAGTTAGGATTTTTTCTCTATGGGATTTTTGAAAATTCTATGTCTAATAACTTTGGCGTTTGTGGACGGAATTGGCTGAAATTTTCAGGAAAATGGAACATTTTGTTTCTGAGCAGCCCCTGAAAATTTGGGGGGGTTTGTCAAGGGGGGGCCGAGAAAAAAGGGGGGTCCCAAAACGCGTTTTTCCCATGTTAATTTCCATAGGGCGGTTGGCCTCACTTTTAGCCCGAACGGCTGAATGGATTTGCACGAAACTTGGCAAAATTGTAGGGACTGTTAGCCCGATGTGCCTTTGCTAGGTCTCAATATATGTGCTCCAGTGGATTTTGAGAAATTAACGTTCAAAAAAAGATATATATCTGTAACAGCGCTCCGGGCAGCGATCCGGTTCGCGTACTTTTCGCGTTACGGAGCTTTGCGAAACGAAGCTGATTGGCTCTCCGGTGTCTGTAAACATTCCAAACAGTCCGTAGCGGCCGCCATCTTGTCTCTCGGTAGGATCGAGAGACAAGAGGAGGCCAAAGCGAAGGGGCAAATGACCATAAGGGGGCATAGTAGATCCTCCCTGATCCCCTAGGTTTGATGTGGAGGCTTTAAAAGGGCCCCGCGGGGCAAAAAAAAATAATTAAAAAAAAATCGTTTTTTATCGTGGGGTGCGCCCGGTACGCGTAACGGAAAGCGGACTGGGGAGCGTACTACAAGGAAACAAGAATGATTGACTTTTAACTTATTGTATGTTTATAGACTTTTTTTTTTTTTTTTTGCTGAGTGACGTCTCGGCCTATCTCCACGGGATGCAGTCCCTACCATCTCGGCATTTAAGCCCAGGGGGACCGGTAGTGTGGGAGAGATAACGTCTGTTAACATTCGATTCGAAGGAAATCAGGAAGTGTTGATAAACATTGTCTGCGCCATCTTGCCTTTTTTCAAATGCCACACTTTTGTCGTGCACGGCAGCCATTTTAGATGCCTTGACCAGACCCACTCTCTGCACGCTGTCGATCCTTAGCATGGGTCCCCACCCTCGCAAGCATCTCCCCCAGGCACTGGTCACCCCCGCTCTCTGTCTTATGCATGGGCAATAAACCTCCCCCCATCTGCGCTGCTCTTCCTTGAGAATCACACCCTGTGCCCGCCCGACACCTCCCTTTCGCCCTATTCACTACCGCACCCTCTGACACTCCTCTTCCTCTGTGTCCGATTGTCCAGGCCGGTCCCAGGCTATCACCTAGCCATGCAGATGTAGTTTATGGCCCCAGCTGTAAAGAATCACCCCTCTTCAAAGGAGTTACAGTAGATCAAGGCCCCCACCCGATGAGATCCGTCACACCACACGCGTTCCTGCTATCTGAAAACCATCCTGTATTGTGATTGGGGAGGGGACTGAGCCTGAAGCGGAAGATTCCAGGGATGCCTCTTTGTACATCAAAGTTTTTACAATTATGTGTCACATTAAAAATATATAGCACTCCAACAAAGTAGTAGGATTATAAAACTTTAATAACTTATAAATATATACAACGCAACAAAAACAGTAAATACATTTAAACATTTTTTTAAAAAAAGAAGCAACAATGGTCAGTAGCTGTGTTTTGTGCGAATAGTCCCAAGGCAGCACAACGTGCTGAGTTGTGGACGGCACCCAGGTGATGTTACCTGGGTGCCGCACTGGTTTTTGGTATCCTCTGAAAAACGGCGTGGGGCGTCCCGGGGGGTGCGGGGGGAGGCCTCGTCAGTAGCGGTCTGTTGTGCGAATAGTCCCAAGGCAGCAGAACGCGCTGAGATGTGGATGGCACCCAGGTGATGTCCAGTAAGTTGCCGCACTGGTTTTGGTATCCTACAATGCTGCTCTGAATAACGGCGTGGGGCGCCCCGGGGGGGGGGGGGGGTGAGGCGGCGTGAACGGGCCTCCCCAGGTGGAGGCTCGTCTGCTGTAGTGGGGCGCCCCTTTACGGTTTCAGTTGCCATTCCGTGGGGCGTCCCGGGGGGTGCGGGGGGAGGCCTCGTCAGTAGCGGTCTGTTGTGCGAATAGTCCCAAGGCAGCAGAACGCGCTGAGATGTGGATGGCACCCAGGTGATGTCCAGTAAGTTGGCGCACTGGTTTTGGTATCCTACAATGCTGCTCCGAATAACGGCGTGGGGCGCCCCGGGGGGGGGGGGTGAGGCGGCGTGAACGGGCCTCCCGAGGTGGAGGCTCGTCTGCTGTAGTGGGGCGCCCCTTTACCGTTTCAGTTGCCATTCCGCCCGCTTTTGGTACACTGTGCCAAAATCCGCCATTCAGCTGAGTTGCGCCCACTCTTGCGGTGCAGCGATAGGCGGCTGCCACAGGACTCTCAAAATGGCGGCAGGCTCTTTCCTTTTTGGGCCTGGTCCACTGAAATGGCCCTGGGACACTTTGGAACTCGGACGCTTGTCTACTAGGTCTTGGACCCCATTCTCGAAAGCGTCCCCTTAGCCTTGAAGATTCTACAAAAGTCATGGGGGCCACCGACTCCTGCAGGCTTCCGGTGGGGAGCGGCTGCCATGATTGCTCGCGGAATGACCACGACGGAGCCACGAGATGGTGGTGCTTTCATGCTGACGCCAGCTTCAGTCTGAAACATCCAGAAACAAGGTGGGGCTTTCATCGTTTGGGAATTTTTTTTTTTTTTAATCCAATGAAAAGTGTATTTTTAGGTCATATGATCAAGCCTTCCATCATTAGGAAACCAAAAGTAAAATGAACCAATGAAAAGTTTTATAAACAAGTCACATGACCTGTTATGCGGCATAGGGCTATAAAAAGCGTAGAAAATCCGTTGGCACGTGAGGCGGCGTCAGTAGCGGACCGATGTGCGAATAGGCCGAAGGCAGCACAACGCGCCAAGATCCGGATGGCACCGAGGTGGTGTCCAGCAAGTTGCCGCACTGGTGTGGCCATCCTACAATGCTGCGCCGAAAGTCGGCGTGGGGCGCCCCGTTGGCCTGTGAGTTCGCGTCAGTCAGTGGGGGCTGTTTGAGGATCTGACTGTATTGGAAAGCAATGTGATGCTGTGCGTCGCCCCCAAGATGAGGCGGCGTCAGTAGCGGACCGATGTGTGAATAGGCCGAAGGCAGCACAACGCGCCAAGATCCGGATGGCACCGAGGTGGTGTCCAGCAAGTTGCCGCACTGGTGTGGCCATCCTACAATGTTGCGCCGAAAGTCGGCGTGGGGCGCCCCGTTGGCCTGTGAGTTCACGTCAGTCAGTGGGGGCTGTTTGAGGATCTGACTGCATTGGAAAGCAATGTGATGCTGTGCGTCGCCCCCAAGATGAGGCGGCGTCAGTAGCGGACCGATGTGCGAATAGGCCGAAGGCAGCACAACGCACCAAGATCCGGATGGCACCGAGGTGGTGTCCAGCAAGTTGCCGCACTGGTGTGGCCATCCTACAATGCTGCGCCGAAAGTCGGCGTGGGGCGCCCCGTTGGCCTGTGAGTTCGCGTCAGTCAGTGGGGGCTGTTTGAGGATCTGACTGCATTGGAAAGCAATGTGATGCTGTGCGTCGCCCCCAAGATGAGGCGGCGTCAGTAGCGGACCGATGTGCGAATAGGCCGAAGGCAGCACAACGCGCCAAGATCCGGATGGCACCGAGGTGGTGTCCAGCAAGTTGCCGCACTGGTGTGGCCATCCTACAATGCTGCGCCGAAAGTCGGCGTGGGGCGCCCCGTTGGCCTGTGAGGTGGCGTCAGTAGCGGACCGATGTGTGAATAGGCCGGAACCAGCACAAGGCGCCAAGATCTGGATGGCACCGAGGTGGTGTCATAGTTGAGAGTTCTGAGAAGCGGGGGGGAGGCGGCGCAAACGAGTCTCTCCCTCCATGTGGAGGCACTTCATCTGCAGTGGGGCGCCGAGATCAGGATGGCACCGAGGTGGTGTCTAGCAAGTTGCCGCACTGGTGTGTGTTGAAAAGATGAAAGATCCTCAGCAAGTCTATGTTACTTCAATGGAGCGCCGTCTAGCTGAGTTTAGCCCGCTCTTGCTGCTACAGCGACAGGCGGCTGCAACAGGACTCTCAAAATGGCGGCCTGTTCTTTGGATTTGGGCCTGGTCCACTAAAATGGCCCTGGGACACCTTAGAACTCGGACGCTCGAATTTTTTTTCCTTTCCTCTACATGCAAAAAAGGTAAATGCCCGGAACGTTACCTGCCTCATCTGCCACGATGTACTCTCCAGAGGAACCGAAAAAATATATAGTTATGGTAATTGTGGCAAATAAATTTCATGTGGACAGATGAGTGTTACTCTAATAAATACAGCATATGAACATCATCATAGTCGATGGTTGGTGGAGACATTTTGACTATATCCTGGACCTGCCCGTCCTCGCCCAAAATGGCGCCGGAATAAATGGGACTCGTAACTCCTTGTTGTGTACTGGTTGCACAACCTTGATATCACGAGATACGTATGCAGTTTTGAAGCACATGGCGGGCGGGGACGAGAATTGATTGAATATTTCGACATCCCTATTGATATTAAGTTCTGATGTGTTATTGATTACTGTACTATTGAAAGTTCGAATTAACGTCACCCATGGTACTTGCCCGCAAATGTATATCTAGATAATTTTATTGTAACTGGCCCTGTCGTTTTTTAATTATAAAATGTACGTCCACCGATTCCGCAACTGTTAGACACCTTAGTTCTTGCAACCTAATGGCCCGCCCGTTACGTTCCTCTACAGTGTAAATGTCTCCTCATCATATACGATTACAGTTTGCTCCGTGGCCGGCCCACGTGGTTATAGGCCCGTATTTGTATACTGACATTTTCACAATAAAGGTTTTTAAAAGAAAACATGGTAGTAGTATTTACATTGGTAAAGTTTTTAATAATAGTCACTGTTTTCGAATCAGTAAAAGGCAAGTGAAATAAAGCAGTCCAATTACATGAAGGGTAAAAGGTATAATACGCAGGTACGCAGTAAAGATAAATGGTCAAGGGCTGTTGTGTTTTCTACTCCTGCAACATAAAGTGATCGATAAGAATCTGATATTCAGGCGTATCGGCGACTAAGACAGCAGGCCGAGCCTCTTTTGCTCAACGGCTCCGTCATGGGACGAAGAAACGCCCTTTTTCTCGAAAAAGGAATATATTTTACTTGCAGGACAGTTGTAAATTTTCCGGGAAAGTACATTAGCCTGGAACATTATAACATATATGTTTAAGAAAAAATAATGTTCGAAAGTAATAAAAAGTGTAATTTTTACGTCATATGACCAAGCCTTTCATCATTAGAATAAGAAAAGTAAAATGAACCAATGAAAAGTTTTATTAACAAGTCACATGACCTGTTATGCTTACGTTACGCGCTGCGCGCCGCGCCCCGGATCGCTTCCGGGAAGCTGCGCTTCGCGCATCGGAGCACTTCCGGATGCGCTAACGCGGCGCGTCATATGACGCATTACGCGACAACGCAGGTCCAGAATATAGTCAAAATGTCTCCACCAACCAGCGGTCGGAACACAACCCCTTTCAGCAGGCTAAATAGTTCTGTTAAATGACAACAGAAGGGACAGGCAACAAGAACCATCAGTCAAAAAGGGGAGGGCAAGTTCTTCTCTACCGGGTCACGTTGGGGCGCTACCGGAACTGATCGAATTGGTAGTCTACAGTGTTTCTGGATGTTTCAGACTGAAGCTGGCGTCAGCATGAGAGCACCACCATCTCGTAGCTCCGTCGTGGCCATTCCACGAGCAATCATGGCAGCCGCTCCCCACCAGAAGCCTGCGGGAGTCGGGGGCCCCCAAGACTTTTGTAGAATCTTCAAGGCTGAGGGGACGCTTTCGAGAATGGAGCCCAAGCCCTAGCAGACAAGCGTCCGAGTTCCAAGGTGTCTGTTTACACTGAGTGTATCTAAGGTTATATTAGAGTCTGAAGAGGTTCATCGTATCATCACATGAATGATGTCATCAGTGATGTGATCAGTAATGTCAAATGAGATGTCATCAGTGATGTCATCAGTGATGTCATTTGAGATGTCATCAGTGATGTCACTGACCATGTCATGAATGATGTAATATGGATTGCGGGTGCGCGATATATAGTCAGTGCAACTAACTATATATGGAATTTCAATGGTTTTGTGTGAGTAAAATAAGGTTTTTTAAATGCTAATTCCTAACTATATATGGTCTATAACCAATGGTTTTTTCAGTGAATATATATATATATATATATATATATATATATATATATATATATATATATATATATATATATATATATATATATATATATATATATATATATATATATATATATATATATATATATATATATATATATATATATATATATATATATATATATATATATATATATATATATATATATATATATATACACATACATACATACAGTGGAGAAGTGTGGCTCAATGGTTAGAGCGGCAGACCCTGATGCAGAGGTCTAACCTGGGACCAGGGTTCAATTCCCTGCCTCGCCAGGTCTTGGGCTCAAAAATTCCACGGACCTGATAATTCTCCCCTCGGTGCCTATTCCATTCATGGAGTCCCACTCTGCAACTCTGGGCAATAGCTTGCCTAATCTCCACAACGCTAAGGATGCCTGGCCTCCACCTTGGGGGTTCCCAGGAGTGTACACCTCACAGGGAAAGCCAGGATGGGTTCCACAGCGGTATTCGTACAAGCACCTTGAGTCCCTTGTGGGTGACTAGTTCACTATACAAGTATCAATTTACATATTATTAACAAAACATATACAATATTTTTTCCGTAGGATAGCGAGAGGGTTAAATTTACTATTCACACTCCAGAGAGTACAGTAGGGAAAGCGTTGGATAGCGTAGGGATAAAGATTACTATTCCCACTCCAAAGAGCGCAACAGTAGGGAAAGCGTTGGATAGCGTAAGGTTAAAAATTACTATTCCCACACCAGTGAGCGCAACAGTAGGGAAAGCATTGGATAGCGTAAGGGTTTAAATAACTATTCCCACTCCAGTGAGTGCAACAGTAGGGAAAGCGTTGGATAGCGTAGGAGTAAAAACTACTATTCCCACTCCAGAGAGTGCAACAGTAGGGCAAGCGTTTGATAGTGAGAGGGTAAAAATTACTATTTCCACTCCAAAGAGAGCAACAGTAGGGAAAGCATTGGATAGCGTAGGGATTTAAATTACTATTCCCACTCCAGTGAGTGCAACAGTAGGGAAAACGTTGGATAGCGTAGGGGTAAAAATGACTATTCCTACTCCAGAGAATGCAACAGTAGGGAAAGCGGTGGATAGCATAGGGGTAAAAATTACTATTCCAACTCCAGAGAGTGCAACAGTAGGGAAAGCGTTGGATAGCGTAGGGGTAAAAATTACTATTCCCACTCCAGTGAGTGCAACAGTAGGGAAAGCGTTGGATAGCGTAGGGGTAAAAATTACTATTCCCACTCCAGTGAATGCAATAGTAGGGAAAGTAAATACTTCATATATAAATATAAATAACATAAATAATAATTTCTATTACAAAATAATTAAATTATTTTAAAATTGTATAAAATATATTCATTATTCAATTAAAATTACAAATAAAAATTAACTAATAATGCAAATGACCTACTAATACTACTTATTTACCAATTACCAATAAATTAATTTACAATATAAAAATAAATAAAAATTAGACACAAAAAAATATTTAATTAATATAATTACTTACTATTAAATTACTTTCCACCCTATTCCCCTATAAACCCACAACCCGAAACAGAAAATAAATTACTAAAATTAACATATTTATCAATTAATCAATTACAATTATTTACCAATTATATTTTAATTAATTACCAATTAATAATTAATTAACAATTAATTCAAAATAATTAATAATAAATAAATTAACATTTTTAATTCATTATAGTTAAATAACTTCCCACCCTATTCCCCTATAAATCCACAACCCGCTACAGAATATTACACAAAAAATAATAAATAATATTAACTTACATTAAATTCAATATTTTTGTTGTCTATAGTATGTCTAGTCGATATTATGTCCATTCTATATTTTTGATGCGATATTATGTCCATTCTATTCGATATTAAAATGTTCTAGTCGATATTTTTGTTGTCTATATTATGTCTAGTCGATATTATGTCCATTCCATATTTTTACTTAATATTGTGTCTAGTCGATATTAAAAACTCGATATTTTGACTGTATACCATCCTGTGCATTTGCAGCTGCTAAGTGTATTTTAATGAAATGAAACACAATCTGTGCATGCCGAGACAATTAAGTGCACACAAAGTGAGGTTGAGGGCAGCAGCACTGGGAATAGTAAGTCCATTGTAAGTACACAGTGTAGCTTGTTCATAAAGCAAGTGCCCCCCATGGCGGCCTGGAATACTCAGAAGGCTCATTATAAGCATTACTGTACTGCGGAATACCATAGTAGAAACCGCAGTTTCTTGGGGAATATTTAAGTTTTAGGAGTAACACTAAACAACTCAAAGGGATGAGAGGTGTTGGTTGCAGAGTTGGTGAAATGATTGTTAGGAGAAGATCCCTTCATTAACATCCTGGCACCATGCTCATCTTCACAGATTCTTTAGGGTACATGACTGTGTGCTCCCCTGACACAGCTCCAGCTGTCATGTATGTGCCTATGTAGGCTCACGCTGGAAAGCTTTTTTATTCCTCTCTGGAATCCCAACCATCCTCAGCCCTGCTCCACCACTGCGAAGCTGTTCCATTTGCCCCTGGAGAGAAGTAGTTGTCGAAGTAGTACAGAGTACAGAAGGGGCAGAGCACAACCCTCCAGTGTGCAATATAACTTCACCTCATGCAATTTTCCCAAAACAAGCACCAATGGCTCTTCGGTGCTCTGTGCACAATCACCCAAAACACTTATCTAGTATTACCTTAAGGCGTGCACCGGGATGTGCTAAAACCTCACAGGGTGTGTCCCGACAGGCACCTCCAGATCAAAGCTATGGCCATCTTAACATTGTAAAGCCTATGGTGAATGGCAACATATTACAGGCAGCGCATCCTCCTCCACTCCGGCGTACTCAGGCTGGTTCACACAGGTATGGAGGAAGGGGTGTGATGCCCGCAAGAAGCCTCGCAAACACATAGGGGTGCTGTGTCTGAATAAATAAAAATACTTGACCATGGGAAAGCTTTCTTCTGTAGTTGGGTGTGAATGTGTTGGGAAATTGAAATGGCGTCAGATGAGCACTTTCTTATGCAAACGCATAACATCCAGAGCTGCCGACTCTGCCAAGTCGAGATAAGATGAAGAAGTACTGACCGAGCAGCGATGTTGAAGGTGTGGTGGGGCGGCCAAGCACTGTTGTGGGAGGGGTTGTGATGTATTCCTATAGGTTCTGAATCGATTCCCCTATTCCCGGCCCTGTTCTGGTTAATACTTAACTAGCAGCCGACCCACGGGGCAAAACCGTTATCTGATTAAGCCACACCACGGCACAGAAACGTGTTATCTGATTAGGTAATAACGCATGCCATCTAATTAGACAAGCACTATTCCTCCAGCCCCTGATAAGGCATACGGAGTTCTCAAAACAAATCAAACCTATGACAACCTGGGAAAATCCCTGCGGCCATTGTTTTGATTTCACCGAGAACTTCAGCAAAAGAATGTGCGAACAATCCCGTTCGTATGACATCCTTATTGACGTATCCATGTCCATCCTTACGTCAATCTCGACACCTTACAGGTATAAATATTACCGACATTGCCTTAAGCAAACACACGCGGTGGTGACGAGATCGGAGCAGCGAGACGCGCTGAGGAGCCCAGCAGAGAGCGAAGCCCACACGCGCTGCCCCGCCTTCCTGACGCGCTGAGAACGAGGCGCTGTTTTTCTCCTGCCGAGAAATCCAGCTCCGGCGCTTCCAAGCAGCCCTCGCAGGCAGCTGGAATATCAAGACCAGAGACGAGAGATACCAGCCCTCAACCATTCTAGATCTCAGGTACAGAACTGAACAACCCCTTGCAGAGAATTCTTGAGTCAGTCACTTGGCAAAACAAACTTAACTTAAACTGCTACTTATCTACTCCCGCCCACGTATTAGGCTTAGGTCAGGTACGCTGGGGTAGGCGTGGTTAGAAGCACCAGTTGAGTACGGTTAGTCAAATGTATATATGTATGTATCTATTTTATCAATTTTAACTATCATATGGCTTAGAAACCATATCAATGCTTCTGCAGTATTATTTTATTCTTCTGCTTTTATTGTATGCACTTTACTTAACCATAAGTATCGCAATAATATCGATTCATTTCTCTTGTACGAGAAAAGAGACTGATCAATAAATAACATCTTTTATTGAACACGCCCGTCTCTTCCTTTTCTCTACAAACTGGTGAAACTAAGAATGCACGTACTGACTGAGTAAAATAAGTAGTCTTTTGTTTTCACACGACTCTAGAGATACACTCTTGATTGGGGGAGAGCAAAGTTGTCATGTTCTATGGTTGTCAGAAACTAAATCCCTTCTTGTCTATCCAGGGAAGTTAAACTCCTCCTTGTCTATTCGAGAAAGTTTCTAGTGAACTCTGAGCTAGCTGGCAAAACCAAAAACTTTAAGTCTAATATCGTCAGTAGAAGACCTAGTTAACCTCTGCCCTAGGTCTATACTATTGAAGATAATATTCCAATGCGCAGAGCCTATTGGGATAATAGGAACTACACTACAGGGTGAGGTGGTGTGGGGCAAGGGGAGATTAAGTGACGGGCAAAACAGATTATGCAGTCAGCAGAGATTAGCCAGTGTGTTTCTGAAGTAAAAAAAAAAGTGTGTTGTTGAAAACATGAGCGGAACACATTTGCCTCTGAAATTCATCAAAGACAACATTTCAAACACACAAGCCGAGGCAATCAAAAAAACGAGTGCACAAAATAATGGCAAGAAGCGAAATAAGACCTGTTACAGGGCCAGTAGCCATTGGAGGGAAAACACACACCAAAAAGAGAGAAAATGCCCACAATTTACCAATGAAAATTAATGAATTTAGAGAGGCACACAAACTAGCCAATTAAAAACATGAGCATGACTGATACCCCTTAGAGTAGATAGCGCATGTCTCGAAGAGACAGCGCACGTGGTGCATGCGCTACCTAGGCGAGACCTAAAAAGCCTGTACTGGCTGTAGGAGTGTTCAGCAGAGGGGAAGTTTGCAGGATGCTGTTCCTTGTACAAATAAAGTATTTTATTGGATCCTGGGGGTGAGACAAGCTGCACCGCATCATTATAATTCTTTTTAGTGTGACTAATAAAATAAACAAAAGGGTTTTCAAGTGTTATTGTTGTATTTTTTATAATAGAGCTATTTTTTCCGTTTCCATAACTGGCTAGTTTAAAAAGAGAGGCAATCGAAATTCTACTGTCTGTGATTTCTGTACGCTAATAATACCTTTGACACCCGAAAGCCTACCTTGTTTGGGCAAAGAGTATTGACAAGTATGTATTCAGCGTGCTGATTTCAGATCAAGAGTCATTTTTCCTTCTTAAAATGCCCATATGCTCTTCTGAGGAGAGAGGATGCCAGCATAAGAGCACGACTCAGCACAACTAAGGAAGGGAAACATGCCCATTACCTTAAGGGCGATTCCTGCTTTGGGCCCCGGCTAACAAACAGGATTTGTAAAAAAAAAAAACACTTCAGAGTCTTGCATAAAAAATGCCATAAATTGTCTCATCTGGTACACAAGTATGAGATGCCAGTGGTGGCCGCATAGCTGGCAGGTAAGAGGTCGGGCGCAGGAGGTTGCAGGGCCACACATGGGGTTGGGGGAGGTAGCTATTACGGGAGAGAGTATGAATAATTTTTTTAATTTAAAAAAATATAGAACTTAGCTTACTGCCCGGTCCCCCTTCTTTGCTCCTGCTCTCCTGCCTCCGACTTCAAGAGCAGGAAGCAGGCAGCCAGGCTCCCTCGCCTAAGCCAATCACAACACTGCAATGCAGCATAAATTATTGTTCTGAGTGCGGTGCAGGAGGGGTGGGCATGTTGTCCATGCAGGCTGTAATACAGCCTGCATGAAGAACGGGGAAAGTGCGCAGGACTGGTTTGGCCTGCTCAAGAGAGCCGACCAAACAGTCATTACGCACTTAGGAGTGGGCAAACCACTCCTCCTCTGCTCCAAGAGCAGAGCAGAACAGCCCCTCACACCCGCCTGTCCGCAAAGCAGCACAAACATAAAATCATCATAACTGAAAGTTATTATCAGTTTATGTTTTTGCTTCCAGCACGGCGTGAAAGCAGTGGGGCGACACTCCTCCGCCATAGCGTTGGAGCCACCACTGTGAGGTGCACTCCATACAAGGGATTCAAAGGGAAGCAAACGGTCCAGGAATCCTGGTTCTGGATATGAATTCCTAAGGTACTGGAGGAACTTTGCTCGAAGCTCTGGACCTTTCCAGCCTCGTATTAGCAAGTGGGGGTGAGGGTGTGAGCATATGTTCCTCCCTTCCAAGCAATCTGTTTTGGTAAGTAGGGTAATTCTTTTTTATAACCCCGCTCAGTAGTCCAAATTTGTTTGAGTGAAGGTAGTTTTTTTATTATCATTCACAGCTTTATTGATCCATTTCACTTTTTTTGACTTATTTGATGGAAGGTGTTTAGAGAAAGGGAACAGCTGACACGTGTTTTGCCCTTTTGTGGTAAGTTGAGCCAGGGCTTTCTTAAGGCTAATCATTATGTTCAAAAGACATGCTGTCTGACGATGGTGAATACATTTTAATTTGTTTCAGGGCAACATGCAAAAAACATCTGAAATTTCAGATTTTCAAAAAGTCCCTGGATAAATCCGTAGCCAAGGCAGCACGAGTGAAATGGATCAATAAAGCGGTGAATGAAAATAAAATAACTACCTTCACTCAGAGAAATTTGGACTACTGTGCTGTGTTATAAAAAGGAATTACCCTACTTACCAAAACAGATTGCTTGGAAGGGAGGAACAAATGCTCACACCCTTACCCGCACTGCATACAAGGACACAACAGAAGCCATGAATGTGCACACTTCCGAGCTAAGCATCTGGAAGGATTGCTCCCTGTCCTTGGCTTTGCAAGTTGGGGGGTATCCATGGTTCCCATCACCATATGGGGGGTTGACACGCCGTGCTACACTAGCAGCAACCCACAAGTCTGTAAGGAATCGTCCTTCCATTATTTGGTAGGGCCTCTTTAAGTGCAATGTATTCCTCATATCAATTTGTTGAACTAGCTGTTCACTGCATATAATTGAATAAAACACTGGTAATGACACTCTTCCTTTGCAGATAAATTGGTGCATAGATATTGGCATTATACACGAATGCCTGACATTTTTGTTTATGCCAATGAAGTCCCCTTGTGGGTTAGCACTACAAGAATACAGTGGGATAGGGGCTGGGTGGGAGTTGCACTGATCACTGTATCCAGAGATGTACGCGAACAAGCTGTGCTACCATCAGAACTCTAAGATATAAGCTTGCTGATGTATATGATATCAGCCATATTAATTGTAATTCCCGTGGAGGCAGCCTCTACCCTGCTTGACAAGGATCCAGAGTAGGATACCTAGAACAGGATCACAGGGTCACAGTGACCTGGATTTAACTTCCGCAGGGGCGCAGCAGCCACAGGTAGCGGACAATCAACCAAAGTGAAGCTTGCTAGAAGGAAGCTGACAGGTGCCTCAACGGTCGGACCTTAAAAAAACATACTACAGTGATGACGTATCTGTGTGAATGCATCATGACGCAGCTGCAGCCTTTTCCTTATTTACCTTTCCAAGATAGAAACCTTAAGATCAGTAAATTAAGAAAACGTTTATATACATGATGTATGTTCATTGTCCTGATTTCAAAGTGCACTTGCAGGGATCTCCTAAAAGGAAGGAGGATTTTTTTAAAATAAAAACTGGGCAGGTGGGGGTGCAATGGAGTAAGAGAGGGGTGTTGGGAAGAAGTAAACACCAAATGCCAGCAGTGAGCATGCGTATCTTGGATGGGCAAGGTATCAGCCCTGGGGAAAGGGGGGATTTGGATATGAAAAATTGCCGAGTGGGACAGTGAGGGTTGGGAAAACCATGACGAGTTTGGGGTTGAGACAGCGTGGTGGAAGGGGTTCGGAACATAGAAGCAGCATCCAAGTGGAGAGGCAGGGAGCAAGAAAACACATGCAGACTCATGGAGTGCCAAAAGCAAAAGGTAAATGTAATTCCCTAAATGAGATCAGTGGAAGGACACGTCATCCAACTGAAAGGATGGTAAAAAAAGAAATCCAATTAGATAGGCAAGAATGCCAACCAATGCTAAGCAATGTGCTGATCCAAAATCCATGGCAAGTATTGGTATTTACATTATGTCTTTCGACATAGACAGAAGCAGTCTGTAGGTGAGACCTAAAATGACAACATTGTTTTGGCCTTTCAGGGAACGTTTTTACACTTTTGATTTCAGCACACAAATAGTATGGAACACATAACACACATTTGGACACACGAATGATAAGTGGAAGCTCTCAGTTATCTGAAATAAAAGAAATTACATAGCCAGAGGTCTGCAAGTACTCTAATGGTGCTTTCTGTCAGCTTTTCACATCTGTCTTTCCAGCTCGGACATAGGAAGAGTTTTCCGGACCAGTCCCCGTGCCAGGCAGATCAAAAGCTCTATGGTGATGACTCCACCACCCATTCATGTGAATGGCATGGTGACACAGGAGGTGAGTGATTCCTGCTCCCTCACAGAAAGACTTATGTGGTGCTGTATATTAACTAGGACCTTTTGTGGCCAATGTGCACAAGTAAGCCAGAACATGACTTTTTCCCGGTATAATAGCTACAACCATATCTCATCTCTATGGCTGGAATGTAGAAGACTGCGGGGCATATTTACAAGGGCTTATCACCACAGAAACGTCACTTTTTGTGAGGTTCCTGTGGCGATAAACCCTTCACTTTATTTACTCAACGTGGCTTAATGCCGCCTTGTAAATAAGGCCCCCTTTCATGCTACACTTTGCGTTAAAGGGGCCGGACATGGGTGTAGACGTGGGCGTTCCATCACAACACCCATTGATTTTGTCACTGCCCACTGTTTACAACGGTAGCGTAAACAAGGGATAAAGCCAAAATTAAGACCAAAAATAACCTGGTCTTAACATGGTGAAATGAGGAGAAATTATGAATTTCTCCTTGTTTTTGCTGTTTCTATGTGTGTACACATAGAAACAACAAATCGCCATGAATGTTTGTTTATGTGCAAGAAGGCGTCCTTTCCTGCACATAAACAATAATTTTTAAAAAGTGACGATTTGCAACTTGTTTGTGTGCTGCGCAATGCAGCACACATAAGAGTTACAAATCACTATTAGTGATTGTCTATGTATAGGAAGGGGCACCTTCCTGCACATAAACAATCATTCCTTTAACGCAGGCACCCTTGCATGGTGCAAGGGTGCCTGTGGTGGAGCTACGCAGCTGAATTTAGCCCCTGCACTAGGGAAAACACAGCGGTGCACTGTGTAAATACGGAGCATCCCTGTGTTTTCAGAATTGCGGAGCCCGGCGTAGAAATTTTAGCAAACCACTGAGCTCCGCCATTCTCTTGTAAAAAGCCCCTGTTTCTCTTCACCATCAGACTTCATACGATGATATCAGGCCCAATAAAGGACAGGCCATGACATCTCACCCCAGCCAGTGCCAAGGGAGTCACATAATGTCACCACCATGGGGTAAAGCTTCTTCAAGTGGCAGAGCATGACATCTCACCACTATCATGGACCTAAGCATGACAGCACACCTACATAATGCAGAACATGACATATCACCACCACCTGGGCTCAGAAATTGACATTTTACAGGCAACAGAAGGCAAAGCATGACCTATTTACTCCACTAGATGTCAGAGCAAAGCGAAGATCCAGTTGAAAGAGGACAGATCATGTAATGTCTTCACCTCAAGGGAGGCAAATGTGGCATTTAGGCGCCACTTATCAGGCATAGCTGGTCAAAAAAGTTTAATATCACCTGCGTGTGCTGGAAAATAGTGCCTCACTAACACTGCTCTATCGCCAGCATTAGATGCCATGGGGCATATTTACAAAGAAGTGGCGGAGCGTGTCGTTAGCCTCCTTGCTTAAGGACAAGCTCCACAACTTCTGAAACGCAGAGCTGCACCATATTTACAAGAATATGGTGTAGCCCTGCATTTCCATCTGCACTGGCGCTAAGTTTAGCAGCCTAGCGCCAATGCAGGCACCCTTGCACCATAGTGCAAGTGTGTCCGTATTCAGGGGAAGATTGTTTATGTACATGAAGGTCCCCCTGCCTGCACATAAACAATCTTTAAATGCTAAACGGCATTTTGAAAAAAAGATTGTTTATGTGCAGGAAGGGGGACCTTCCTGTACATAAACAATCATTGGCCTTTTGGTGTTTTCATGTGAGCTGCACAACGTAGCACACATGAAAACAGCAAAAACGAGGAGAAATAGAAAATTTCTCCTTGTTGTGCCAGGGTAAGACCAGATTTTCCATGGTTTTAATTATGGCACTGCCTTCTATTTACGCCTCCCTTTTAACTAGGAAGCAATGTCAGAATCAATGGGTGTTGCGGTGGAACGCCCCCAGCACCATCCCTTGCCCTCCCCTTTCACGCTAAGCATAGAGTGAAAGGAGGCCTTATTTACAAGGCAGCGTTAAGGCACGTTAAGTGGCTTAACGCTGCCTTGTAAATAAGGTGAGGCCCCTATCGCCATCACAAGGTCACTGAAAATGACATTGTGATGGCGCTAGGGGCTTGTAAATATGTCCCCATGTGTCTATATCTAACACCAGGGGACTTGTTATGTAAAGGGGCAGACAATAGCACTGGACAGTTGATTAACCCATTGCAGGGGGTAGTCTTTGCTCCATTACGCAATGATCTACTCCGATGAATTAAATCTGTGGGCGAGTTACTCCTACTGATCAATATCACATCTCTGGTACACAGTAGTCGGAAACCCAATCTGATGTGTGCCCGCCATGTGCAAATTCGTTTCCAATTCCTCTGCTTGCCTCGGATACCGTGGTACAAAAGGGGGTGGTGATGGACGGAGCATCCGAACCAATCAAACACTCACACCCAGTCAACAGATCTGGGTTTAATCCATCACCGTTCTTTAGCCCACTCTGCCACCCCAGTTTAGACATGGCCATATGCAAATCAGTCTGACCCTGTGCCTCATGGGAATAGTCCAGCCCGAACTGCCAAGCCTTGCCTTCCCTCGACCGGAAACAAACTTCCGAGGACCGGTTTCTGGCATTTCAGCCGTCTTCAGCCCGGCTTGCTTGAATCCAGTGGCAAAGTGAGAAAGGGATTCAAGTCTGAGAATACCCTGCCAACTTATGGCGAACAAAGTGGTACAAAAGGGGGTGGTGATGGACGGATACCAGCTTGATTTTACTTAGCTGGTAACGGAAGGACTCCGACTACCCAGAACTACCGCAGCATTTTGATGATGGGGACCTTTTCTCAAAGGGTAAACAACGCCGGCCCTTCTTTTGTAAGTGAGAATATTTGAGCCCCATGTTTACCCACTGAAGAAACAGGCAAAGTGATGTAATTGGGTGGGAGACCAAACCTCTCTGCCTATTTTAAAACTAGGTCTGCTGGAGATTTCCTCTGCAATTTCCTCTCAGTTTTACATATCTGCCCGAGGAACATTTACAGTCAGGACGGGGAATTTTCAGTTATAGGGGTCAGTGATATATGTGCAATAGGGAGCAGGCCATAAGCTTTCTTTAACACCACATGATGCAGGGCTTGGCAACATCCCCAGCAGGCAGAACATCAAAGACCTTCACCACAATTAGCAAAATGAGAGAATCAGACATTTTAACCATGAAGTGCAGCCCTCATTGTTAGCTCAGCAATTTATTGGCCGAAGCTCACACTGTGTACTGGGTGATAAACTTCAACTGTTAGTCTTTAAACAAGCACTGGCAAAACCAATAGGTCTGGCTTGCATTTTGAGCCCTGACTGAAATATTTAAAAATCGCCTGCTCTGAAAAAAACAAAAAAAATAATTGCCTTCTGAAGGTAATGCATCAGTGAGATAAATAATTGACTGTGTCATGCTTTGGTGAACTTTGAGGTGTGCAACAGACGCTCTTGCATTGTAATGCAACGACTCTATGAAGGGTTGATTGATACTCCTTACAGCCAATAGCATCAGATGAGAGAGAAATAGAACACCGGACACAGCCAAAGCCCACTCTCTTTAGGAAAAAAAAATGCTAACAACCTGCCTGCTGGCAGATACTCTGTCAAGCCAGAGCTAACAAGTCCCTAAAACACAAGCAAATGCCTCTTTCTGTCTCCCTTCCACTTGTTTTGGTTTTGTCGGTTCCTCTTCTTTAATGTATATGTGAACATGTCCTATTTCCCTGCAGTATCCTCCCCGGGACAGCATGGTTAGCGTGAGCAGTCATTTAAACTCTTCTCCTGACAGCATCGAGAATATTCCAGAGACCATGCTGGCTCGCAAAGGTAAGTTTCAACAAAAATTGCATTTTCACATAGTAGCGGCCATAGGAATGAGCAGTGGAGTTTGCATTGCAAAGTGAGTCGTTTCTGGACACTTGGGTGTATTTTAGGTTGAATTTAGTAATTATGAGAGGTCCAAGTCTGGAGAGTAAAGTCCTCCACAGGAGCGAAAACTTCTATGTGTTTACTTTCAAACCTGGCATAATGGACTCTTTTCAGAATACGATCTTCACTGAAGTGAAATAAGGGTGGGGGCTCTCTACAGGAAGAGGTAAAGCCTGCTCTAGAAACAGTGCATGATTCATCTGCATGTTATGATTTTTACCCTCCTGTGCCTGACACGTACCAGCTCTAACTGTCCCATGCCATCCTTAATTCCACAGAGAGGACGACCATCTTAAAAAACACCAAGAGCATCGCCGTAAAAGCCGCCCGTCGCCGCTCCAAGGCGCTCGAGACTGACCGCTTGCACCTGTTGGAGCCCATGAAAGAGCGCAGCAATTTATCACTGCATTCGCTCAGTGAGACAGAGGACCCATCTTTTCAAGGAAGCCCTGCCCACAAGCGCCCACCCAGTCCTATCTTGCAGCATGCAGCCAGTGAGGACAACCTCTCCACCAGCACTGGTGAGATGATCACCTCCCAGGGAGTCAACCCAGACACTAACTCACCCGCCATGTGGCTGCGGGCCCAGAAGAAAGGAACCAAAAAGTTGGACAAGCGAGAGGAGATGCAGGAGGCCAAACGAAGGAAGAGAAGGTCCCGGTCCTTCGAAGTCACTGGGCAAGGGGTAAGTACCTGGAGAGCAAAATCATATGTCATGGGATACAGCATGAATATCTCATTGGGAATCCTAAATATTAGTGTAAGATCCAGAAATAGACATTGAGGTGCCACGTCAGGTGTTTAATAACATGACATGGATCAGTAGCAGAAAATGAATGTCAGAGGTGAGGGGGTGAGTGTCATGGTTAAGAGTCAAACTGCAAGGTGAGATGTCAAGATGTAAGTGTCAGAATCAAATATGAAAGTGAAACTGTTTGGGCAGAGGGTAAATATCAATGTAATATCAAGGAAGAGACCAAGAAAGTCAGGCATTAAATGGCAAGCATCCCATCGGTGAGCAGGAAAGCCAGTGAGACAGAGGCATCTTTAGCCGATCCTCCTTGCACTATTGTATTTTAGTAGTACAAAACTCAATACTACAAATGTTGAACAGCTGAGTCTTCCTTGCTGAGAATCAAACCTATGGCATGATGGTTATGCACCGAACTCGAAAAGCCCAGGTATTAACCCACTGAGCTTTTGTACTGACTTACTATATTATCAAGGTGGTAGTGGAAATGACTGAAAATCCTCCTCATATTTGGTACGTGGAGGCCAGACATCTGTGTCACCCTGCTTTACTTTCATCACAGATTCCATTCATGAGACTATTCACCAGCTATCTTAGCCTAATAACTTCTGGCGGGTCTTCTCATTCATGGTTTTAATGGTTCATGTCCCAAGCTCTAGTTCTGGTGCAGAAATTGACGTAGCGTTTGGCAATATTAAACATTTGAAGTTCACAGGTGACATTTTGTGTCACCTGGTGGTCATTTGTTGTGGTGACTTGGTGATGTGCTTGGGCCTTAATGGATCACTGATCCTACCAATTTCCTAATTGAGTTGAAAATGTAAGGATAGGCTGGGTTACTCAGAGTAGGACATAAAGGACTTCTGCCAAAACTACTGCCTTGAAAGTCTGTGCCTGCACCAATATGATTACAGCTCCCTAGCTCACCACTTTTGCTTCAAGACTTGTAAAGTAAATGCATGTGTATTCAGTAATACTATCTGACTGGTATTATGTAGCTAACTCTGAAAAAGCTAACTCCTCCTGATATGAATATTATCTTAGCATTATGGGCTGCCAGGGTGCAGTGGTGTTGAGTGCATTGGAGTAGAGTGCAGTGAAATGGAGATGAGTGGTGTTGAGTAGAGTGGCATAGATTGTAGTGGCGTTGGATACAGTGGTGCTGAGTAGAGTGCAGTGGCGTAGTGTGCAGTGGTATAGAGTGGCATAGAGTAGAGTGGACTGGGGTAGAGTGCTTTGTCGTAGAGTTTTGCAGGGTATAGTGACCAGTGGTGTAGAATGCAGTGGCATAGAATTCAGCGCATTACAATGCAGTGTCGTAGAATATAGTGGCATAGATTAGAGTTGTGTATGATAGAGAGCAGTTGTGCAGAGAGTAATATTGCAGAGTAGATTGCAGTGGGGTAGAGAGCAGTTTTGTAGAGTAGAGTGACATAGAGAGGTAGAGAGTGCAGTGGCGTAGAGTGGTGCAGAGTGGTGTAGAGTGCAGTGGCATAGAGTGAAGTGATGCACAGTTCAATGGTGGAGAGTGCAGTGTTGCAGAGTAGAGTGTCGTAGAGAGCAGTGGTATAGAAACATGTAGAGTGCATTGGCATAGAGTGTAGTGACATAAGTGCAGCTGTGTAGAGTACAGTAGCTTAGAGTACAGTGGCTTAGAGTAGAGTGCAGTGTATTACGGGGAGTGGCGTGGTGTGGCACAGAGTGGAGTAGCGTAGAGTGCAGTGGAGTAGAGTAGATTGTTTCAGAGTAGAGTGAAGTAGCACATATTGCAGTGGCATACAGTGTAAGGGCGTGGAGTAAAGTGTTGCAGAATGCAGTGGCAGAGAGTACAGTGGTGTAGAGTAGATCAGAGTGGTGGAGAGTGGATTGGTGTAAAGTGCAGAGGCAGATTTGAGTGTTTTAGAGTAAAGTGCATTGGCATTGAATGTAATGGCATAGAGTGCAACGACATAGAGTGCAGTGTTGGAGAGTGGCGAAGAGTGGAGTTGTGCTGAGTACCTTTGAGTGGCCCAGACTGGAGTGGTGTAGTGTGCAATGGAGTAGAGTGCATTGGTGTATAGTAGAGAGGCATGGAGTAAATTGGTGTAGAGTAGACTAGTGTAGAGTGCATTGGCATACATTGTTTCAGAGTATAGTAACGTGGAATGCAGAGGCATAGAGTGCAGTGCTGCTGAGCAGAGTAGAGTGACAGAGAGTGCAGTGGACAGGAGTGGTGCAGCGTGGAGTGGCATAGAGTGCAGTGGTATACAATGGAGTGATGCAGAGTACAGTGGTGAAGAGTGCTTTGTTGCAGAGTAGAGTGCCATAGAGAGCAGTGGTGTAGAATTGTGTAGTGTGCATTGGCAGAAAGTGTGGTGACGTACAGTGCAGCTGTGTAGAGTAGAGCGGCTTAGAGTGCTGTGTTATAGAGTGGAGTGGCGTTGAGTGGGGCATAGTGCAATAGTGTAGGGCAGAGTGCTGTGGCATAGATTGTTCAGAGTGTAGTGGTGTAGAGTAAAGTGGTGTAGTGTGCAGTGTCATGGAGTGCCGTGGTGCAGAGTAGAATACAGTGGATTGACATAGAGTGCAGGGCATAGAGTTGAGAGTTACAGATTAAAGTGCATTGGCATCGAGTGCAGTGCTGTAGAGTGGCGTAGAGTGGAGCTGTGCAGGGTAGATTGGAGTAGCCTAGACTGGAGTGATGTAGAGTGCACTGGCAAAGAGTGCAGTGGAGTAGAGTAAAGTGGCATAGAGTGAACTGGCGTAGAGTGGAGTAATGTAGAGTGGAATGGAATAGAGTGGAATGGTACATAGTGGAGTGGCACAGAGTGCAGTGACGTGGAGTGGTGTAAAGTGGAGTGGTGCAGAGTAGAGTGCAGTGGAGCGGTGTAGAGCAGAGTGGAGTATGCATGGCATGGTAGCACACTGCCAATACAGAAAACACATTTCCAATTGAAATGACCATTACATTTGCACAAACCTATAGTTTTACTAATAAAACTATAGAGCACAAAAACGATGATGTGCGGAAATGGCATCACCTAGTGTGTTTTGTTTTGGTCATATTAAAGTATTTGTTTCCAACACTGTTCAGAATTAACAAAAATATTCTTCATTTGTGTGTTTATAATTCTGATATATTCTGAAATACTTGCACAGTTCATTTAAATGTTGTGTGCTAGAAAAAGAAGACCTTTCCTATCCCCAGTATTTAGCAAGATTGTCACATAAATCCTTTCACTTTAGAGTCAAAGAAAGAAAAGTAAACATCTAGCTCTCTCCCTCAGAATAAAGAGACTGACATTTGACATCTGTTTTCAAATGCATAGCAATTGTGAAAAGATAAGTATAAGACTTACAGGCCTGTATACAGAAAGGATCACTCCTGGACGAATAAAAGGGGAGTTGGTGTGAAAGGGCTTTACTCCTTGGGAGGGACAAACTCATCCTGGACAGCTTAAAACAAACAAAGACAGCAAATAGACAGCTAGAAAATTTGAGTTACAAACCACAAAGCCAGTGCTAAGCAATGGGCAGAAAGCACTCCCAGGAAAGCTTTCTGAATGTCCCCAAGATGTCTTTAGAAAACTGCACTGTCTGTTAGGCTTCAACCTAAAAATTTGATTTTTATGTCGATTCCACGATTCTCTGTTAGTTAGCAAAGTTGTGAATCTGTGAAAGATAACCAAGCTGGGAAAAGCATGTTACGGGAAAACAACCGCTTTAACATTGAACATTAATTTTGTTTAAATCATCTGCTGTATCATCAACAATTAAGGGGCATATGAAAAAGGCGCCACGATAAAATTATTGCTGCTTTAGCGTCTGTTTTCGGGCGTAAAGCGGCGATAATTTTACCGCACTATTAGCAAGGTCACGCTATCGCGTGAATCCATGCCTCAGTGCACTTTCCCTTAACGCCCAACTTGGCATCTCTAATGAGATGCAAAGTGGGCGTTCCTCCCCAAAATAACGTGAGAAATGTCGCTAACAGACATTTCTCCTATCAGTAAGCTGCACGCTAACCTGCTTAGGGATAAGAAAAGTAGCGCTAACTGCAGTTACCGCTACTTTCCTTACGCCTGCTTTCAGTCTGACTCAGCCATTATATCCAATGGAAGGTGGATATAATGGCTAAGTCTGCCCTGCCCTATCATCAAGCTATCGCCAAATGTTGTGCGATTATTGCTGGATTTGGCAGCTTGCGCATGAAATGTTATCGCTGTGGAGATAAGCGTTGCTGATAGCACGCTATCTCAGCGATAAAATTCAGTGATAGCCGGCAATAATTATCCTCACGCTAAGTGCGCTTAGCGATAATTATTGCCGGCCCTTGCTGATATGCCCCTCAGTTAGTAACAGTACCTCCCATCTGGCTGATATGTCACAGCTTGCTGAGCCTCTGGTGGATAATCTCTTTAAACAGGAGTCACATTTAATTGATCAGCGAAATTTAAATCCATGAAAAATTTGAGCCACTGCGTGTCATTCAAAATGGGTTCTGGGTAAATGTTGAACTGTTTCCTGCTACTCCTGCTCATTGGAATCGAGATCCTACTCAGCCAAAGTCATATACACAAAGATTGAAAATGGAAAAAAAGAAACAAATGCATTTTCTTATCCCTCTTTTTTATGTGTCTTTTATCAGCTTCCTCGCCCGAAAAACAATGTCACAAGACCGCTTCACCTGGAAAGCACATCTGACCACAGGATCATGACCAATGGGATACAACCCTCCAACAGTCGACCCCATGGGAAAGTGATGCTTCCAATAGCAAAAGTCAGGCTTCCTCACAACCAGTATGCAGGTAGGGGGTTGGAGACCTTTTTCGTCTGAGTACAGAGTACTAAGAAAAACAAAAATGGGAACATACCTGTTATATCTAATTTAATTGGTACAACCCACGGCGCCGCAATTCTGTTACAATTGGAATGTTCTGTACTGTATTGTTGTAAGGTTCTACGGCTGCCTTCAGCTGACTGGACATTGTGGTGGTGAATGGAGCAAATAAAGAACCATTTACCTTTCTTCCTGTGCCCTAAATGCTTAGCCGCTGCAAGACCAACTAAGACAGACAGAGACAGTCACAGCAATGCCAGGGCTTTTTTTCAATTCACAGAAATGAGAAGTGAATCCCAAGAGATATCTCCCTTTTTTCATGGATCAATTTTCCCTGCAAAGTGAACTGTTTGAAAAAGGATTCAGTCGGCTAGGAGACTGGTTTTCGAGATGCATGCAGTCACTGCCACATCTGTACTACATGGTGCTAACACTTCGCCCTAGTTTTATTGTTCGGAGAGGTGGCTTATCAGATTGTTATTACAACATGCTTAGTCTGAAAAACGTGCGCAATCATGATACTCGTCCAACATTCCTCCAACCAATTCACCTCTACTAGCAGTTTATTAATTCAAATCATAGCCATAAATCACTGATGAGAACCATAAGTCATGAGCATGAAGCCATAACTTACTGATCAGCAGCTGACAAATGGGCCCACCAAGTCACTGCACCCCTATTCCAACATGTAGTGCTACTTCTGCACAGACCTCAGAACTAAAAATAACTCTATTTATGCCCCTCAGTTCTCATCTATATCATTCCTGTCATTATCTTTCTGTACTTTTACAAGAAATGCAGCAAATCTGGACCTGGAATAATCTAGATATTTTAGCATTTGGACCCACACACACTGTGTTCACTCTAAACAAGGAGTACATTTATTTTTAGGGATCTGCCACTGCATCTCAACCATGACCAATAACACACACAATTCCCTTGCTGGGAATTTTGCACCTCCTAATTCTGAGGATAGGCACCTCAAACACCCTCAGCTATTCAGGACAAGAACATCACATAACTCTGCCAGTGAGGTACGGGCCTGGTCTTCAGCATTCCTGAATTTCTAACCCTGGGCAGGGCGTCACGCAGCTCTACTAAAGCTTCTCAGCACAGGAACTACAAAGTCCGAGGCACAGCTCTGGTCAGGTCTCAGTTCAAGAACAGAAATATGTGTTTGACGATGTAGTCTGGTCATGCAGATGTGGGATTGAAAATGCTACTATTGTTGGTCTACTGGGCTCTGAATCACTTTCCGGTTGGTACAGATATCTCCAGTCCAACACACCGCACAACGATTACAACCAAACATATACACGAAGCAGTAACCTCTCCCATACTACTGACGAACCTACTAGAAAGAAACAGGAAATGGACACTGGTTTTTTACAGAATGCTTGAGACTAGGGCGCTGCAAAGCCTTACTAATAGCCATAGAGCGCTGCAGAAAACACTGTTAAGTTAACATGGCAAATGTAGAAAAGGTTGGACAAGCTCTGCAGTGTTGGGGGAATTTTTACTACAAATGAGGAAAAATGTGGTACTGCTACAACTTTGTGTGTTTGAGTATGACGGGAGGCGGGACGCATTACATAAGCGATGCACCCAATAGAACGCTAGCTCTGAATGACTGCCTCTAGTCCCCGCCTTGTCCCAGCCCCTCCTTCTCAAGCTCTTGTTTTCGGTTCACACTCTCCGTTTGAGCAGCAGAGCGCCACAGGGAAGTGCCTCTGTGGCAGACTGACATGTTGGTGTTGGGTGGGAAGAAAATATCGGTCGTAACAAGGCAGAAGCCACAGCAGCATCTGTCAGCGAGCACGCAGTGGCACAAAGAAAAGTCATAAACAACAGGTTGCCAGTGAGCAGTCTTCGGCACCCCACAGCAGCATAGCATAATGAAATATATCTAATGCTCAGATGTCCCACCCAGAAGTTACCTTGACATGTGATCCATACAGTGAAGTAAGTGGGAGGAAGGGCTATCACATGCTTTAACAAAAAGAAGCATTTGAATAGAGTGGATGGCCAACAAAAATGTTCTCCGAGTGAAATTGCCTCGGCATCACCCAAGCACCCAGGGCAGGGAGTTTGGAAAGCAGTCCACTAATAGGGGGCCAGCATTTCTGATTGGCACAGCAGAGAGCAGGCGGCGGTCGATGGGCTTGGTTAAAGCCCATATGTACAGGAATTTATATAGCGCAAATCACCGAGCGGTTTCTAAGCGCTTGCTTAGGGAACCCGTCCTGGTATTCCCCTGTGAGATAACCCCGGCAGGGTATCCGCAAGGTGAAAGCCAGGCATCCCACCGCGAGGGGCCGTTGTGGAGATTAAGCAAGCTATTGCCCAGAGTCGCAGAGTGTGAACCCATGAATCGAGTAGGCACCGGAGCGAGAATTGTCGAGTCCATGGACATTTTTAGGACTCAAGACCCCGCCGAGCCGGGAATTGAACCCTGGTCCCGGGCTGACCTCTGCTTCCAGGTCTGCCTCCTCTAACCAGTGAGCCACACTTCTCCATGATATTATAGATACATAAAGTCATGCAGAGCAGCACATGCATGCTGACTCAAGGCTCGACCTAAAAAGGAGTCAGTTTTGTTGTGCTTGCGTCTGGGTCAAAAATTGCATTGAGTCTTAGTCCCAGGGGCGTAACACAAGCCCCCGCAGACCCCGCGTCGCGGGGGGCCTCGCGCTCCTGGGGGCCCCGGCCGGGCCCCTCCTCACGACGTCACTCAGTATATACAGGCTGAGGCTTATGGTGCGCAGCGCTGGCTCCGGCCGGCAGGGGACCCTCCAGTGAGTATTTGAATTTTGAAATGGTGCGGGCGGGGCCCCGGCCGGGGCCCCTGGGAGTCTTATAAATGGTGCGGTCGGGGGGCCCCGGCCGGGAAAGTGAAAGAATAAAGGCCTGTCCCGCGGCCCGCCGCCATTTCATAGAATCAGGCGGGCTTAGACTAAGATAACAAAAAGTGCCTTACACAGTGTAAGTAAGGCACTTTTTGTTATCTTAGTCTAAGCCCGCCAGATTCTATGAAATGGCGGCGGGCCGCGGGACAGGCCTTTATTCTTCCACTTTCCGTTCCGCACTTCCGCCGCCGCGTATGCGCGTGCCGCGTGCGTGGGGGGCGTGGGCAGCAGGGCTGGCTGCTGCTGAGTGGTGGTGAGCAATGCCAGGCAGCCCCAGGGCACGCACAACATCATGCGGGCCAATAAGCAGTAAGCACCTCTGCGTGGCATCAGGGGTGCGGCAGGAGGCGCGCATAGCCAAAGAAGAAGCGAACAGAAGAACAACGAAAACGACGAACTTAACTGCCTTCCAAGTCCAAGACAAAGCAGCCAGGCGGCCAGGCCCGCCCACGCTCAGCTGCCCTGTCCGATTTCCGAATCCGAGTCCGAAGACCGAAGTAAGTCACTCAGAGTCACTCCGTCTCTGTCACCGACCGGCGGGGCAGGGCTGCTGCTGTCTGCCTGCCTCCAGGCCTGCGTGCACTAATTTGTTGCTTTCCTGTCGCGCATTTGCCTGCTTCTTATTTATGTCCCAACTTGTCACTCGTGTTTGTCCCTCCTATAGAACATGACTACTTTATCACCGCTTTCTTTTGTGTTGAGCACTCCATGAAAGTGAATGTGTTGTTTTCCAGCTTTCTCGCTTCTGTACTTCTTTGCTCCCGGGCCAAGACAGATGCCAGAGGGAATGCTACATGCTTAATAATGAACTCTAATTAAACCGATAAACTATGTGGAAACCAAAATATTAAAAAATTAGATTCTCAACTTTCTTTTGGGGAGCTGGGCTAAGAGCAACAATGGCGATCGCTTCCTTACACATTCACGCTACAAGAGAGCAGCTGCCATTCTGCAAAAACACGACGCACCACCCCCGCTTGCGCTGAGCAGGTTCTTATAACAATCCACACAACAGACAACTGGCGTTTGCACCTGTAACTTAAACTATTTTACAAATATCAATCTCCCCGAACCCGCATAAATCTAGATTGTCCCAGGCTACAGTGCCCAGAAATGGTTTGGTCCCTGTATAGCAGCTGCGCTAATAAAATAACAAGTTAATGGTAGTGTGCTTTGCCGGATTTTCTTATTCACTCTACGTTATTTAGTTTGTACGTGATTATCCAAAGTGCGCCATTTCTCCCGCAGCAGGTGACCGACGCTGCTGTGCTGAGTGGCAAACAGAGAAAATGATTTGATTAAACAATCACTGGGAAGGGTCCCTTGGAAGACCGCCTTGTGTTAAAGTTTAACTCCCACAAGGAAAATAGTACTTCCTGAACCTACACACTTCCCTACTTAACAGTGAATCTGTAGGAGATTCCATAGAAGTGGGCTGCTGCCAGTTGTAGTGCTTTGTAACTCGCAAGAGGTTAAAAAAAAAGCTTTATATAAATGGTATTACAAGTCAGAAAGCCATGGTTTGCTGCTTGGCACAAACATACATTTTCAAAACAATTGTCCTGTGGGACTCATTTATCACCACCTCTTCCTATAGTTTAGAGGTGTGCAAACTTAATTGATCACTGATATATTCAACATTTAAAGAGAGCCTTATGGAAACATGGTGGCAGCTTGACTGACACATATTGGAATGGTGTATCTACTCTGATTAGTTTGGAATTACAGGCAGGACCCTTAAGGAAATACAGCGGCCCAAAGTACATTGTTGGTCCTTTTTTAGAATTTCTCTATCTGTAATGTTGAATGGAGGATTTATTGAAGGTCCCAAGATTTAAGTTTGAGGGAACTTTAGATGGAAGACATGTCCAGATGAGACCCGAAAAATTGTCACGGGTCGAAAAGTCGACATCCCATCCCTACATTGCTTTCGAGAATTACAGGGTTCCCTAGGAGATACTGTATATGTGCAGATAGGATCTCTACTTTAGTTTATTTCCCAAAAATGTGTATGCAACCCTAGGTTCTGTTCAGAGTCTTGTTCCATGTTTTATAAATATTTGTTCACTGTGAGCACTGCGTCATCTGCAATAATTTTGAGACATAAGAAATTTATATTGTTTCTATACCACAATTGTAAGACTTAAAAACGTTTTTTGTTGTAAATCAAACACAATATTGTGTCCTGTACCTTTTTTTAAATCCTGAATATGCTATAAGTTTTTATGTTTGCATACCTCTAAAGTAGAGCAAGTGGTGGTGGTGACAAATGAATCCCAGGGCACTTATTCTTAGTCTAGGTAACGTGTTCCGGGCAATTCAATACCATACAGACAAAATACTGCGCACACAACTAGACCTGCTTTTGAATGAAAATGCTACATCTCAATTGTTTTGATTCACATATCTTTCAACCATCTGGGCTACCAATGGATAGTACTGATATATTCCAGAATTATCTCTTTAAGATATTTTAGCATTGAGGTTTGGCAAAGTAAAGTAAATAAATTTGTTCTAATCCAGGCCGGGCTGAAAACCAAAATTAGCCATAGGGAAAAATATTCTAAGCAGCCTCACAGTGTAAGAGGCTGTGATTAGAAGAGGGGCATAGCTGTCTCATGGCTGTCCATCCTGCTCAGAAAGCAACCTCCAGCTTGTCTGGGAAATGCCAGAGTGAGCCTTACTCAACAGTTACAAAAATGTCAAGAACTAGCCTGACATGGTTTCTGATGTCCTCCACTTTTTATGGAGTTACCTGATGTCCTCCACTTTTTATGGAGTTACCAGATCAAACAGTGCCCCAACGCTTCTGATCATTCTTTAGACTAAAAGTTAAATGAGTTCCAGAGATTGAAAGGCATTGTTAACGTGCAATACACATTGAATGCATTACATCTTGGCAAGACCTAGTCAATCCCTACATCTAAGGAAGCTGTAATGATCCTTTGTAAACCGACCTAACACTCTTGTGCAAGAGTGAGAGCGAATAGCTGCATTTATTTTTACAAAGCACTCCCCAAGTTGTCAGCATGCTGTACAAGGAGCCATGGTGAAGTCTTGCTTCAACGTACACAAATACTCTGGACAAGCAACCAGGGGCGTAACACAGGCCCCCGCATCCCCCGCAGTGCGGGGGGCCCACAAGCTCCAGGAGGCCCCCTCAGCACTGCACTTCGGCGGGGGAGATCCTGATAGAGTCCCGAGGGGGCCCCTCTCTGTACCTTGCAGGGGGGCCCCCTCAATTATCGTTACGCCACTGCTTAGTCCCAGGAAATAGGTCTGTTCCAGTAACTAAATAGTGACTAACATTACACCTTTGGAGATCAATCAGAGATATTGGTCATGCATAAGCGATAATAAATACATACATAGTATGTTGCCAGAGGATACATTAGGGTGCATGACCACATTATGAGCAAAGTACAGTGAAATTGATATGAGAAGAACCCTATTTATTGCCTCATAGATTGCCTGCACAAAAGGCAGCTTCAGGGTGATTGTTTTACCTCAGATCACGAATTTGAACCCTTGCATTCTACTTTTAGAATTTGTTAAAAAAAAACATGAAAAATATCATAGATACAAGGTGCCAAGTGCAATATGTTATTTCTTAACTTTGTTGAGGGAGCGGGGGTGGGGGGGGGAGTTTGAGGGGGGGGAGGGGGAGACTGATGACCCACACAAAGCTTCGCCTTTCCTGAGTCATAGCTCCTCACCACACTCAAAAAGCTAAAAAAAAATAACATATCGCACTCTGGTTGTCTGAATATTTGTATGCACGCACACATGCACGCACATTCTTAATTCTATATAAATATTGCTTCTTATATAACTTTCCATGCTCTGAAAAGAGCGTTGCTTCATAAAATATGAGTAAATATTCTAGATAAGAAATGTGATGTTTATTTAGGGCTATGTAAATAAATAGGATAGATGTTTATTTCCATACGACATTAGATAATAGGCATAAACATTGCTGACGTTAAATGGATTCACAAAATTCTAAATGGAATAAAAATGCATGGTTTTCGGAGGCCCTAAGTTACTACAAGGACAATTATTGTATCGGCTACATGCATGGAGAGAATAGCCATGTTTATCTGTTGTTCCCTTTTCCCAGCAGGACCAGCCGCAGCAGTATCTGACTCATCCGCCATCAGCTTTCCCATCAACCATCCTGGAAACCTGAGGAAGGCACCAAATGTCGGTCAGCGCCTTCGATTCAATCAGCCCCAAGGAAGCGGCCCTAGTCAATATGGAAAAGACGGCAGGGTTCGAAAGCATTGAACTGGGGATCAACAGGAATCGTGCTGTATATTGGAACAATATCCTACCCACTGTGGGTTTCCTGTACTTGCAAGGTGTTAACCATGAAAGGATTACCAGATCTAATGGGGGGTCCTGAAACCGAGGTGTCTGCAAAAAACATGCTGGAGTAAGGATCGTCAAATTGGCTCACAGATAGGCCTTTAACCATCGTGAATTTGGGATCTTGTCATTCCCATTAACAAACCAAAGGACCTTTCTTTTCCTACATGGAAACGTGCTGTTGAGCACAACACATTTTTTTGTGGTTTGTTTGTTCTTTTAAAGGAAGGAAAAACTCTGCAAGATTTTTTGGGGAAAAGACTATTCTGCAAGGAGGAACTTCAATTGCAGGTATCCATATATGCAATCCGCTTATAATTAAAGCAATGGATTAGAAATCACGCACACACCTTTCGCCAGCTACACAGAAAAAAACGGACAACTGCACCCATCAACGCTGAAATGAAATTATTCCCAACTGGGAAGGCAGGACTCCAACACATTATAGCCATAGTTGGACATTCTGCACCGCCCTACTGATTATGAGGGTGCTTTTTGACCAAAGGCACTTTGTTGAGCTGCACATGCTTGTGAGTCCAAGCAGCATGTGAGTGTAGTTTGCAAGAGCTGTCAACTTCTATGCAACCCAAAAGCATGTTGTAGATTTTATCTTTTTGTAAGGCTATGGAGGTTCTGTTAAAATGTGGTTTCTGCATGTCAGTCTCTTTAATGACTGCCCACATGCCTTAATATTTGGTTTGTGAGTCTGAGGACTGTATGTCCAATCAACTAAGTGCACACTGTTTCCAAACGTGCATTGCATTTGAAGAGTGGTTGAGGAGAAACTACCTTGAACCAGGTTAGCAACACCCTAAAGGTTAAAAAAAGATGAGGCATGAACCATGTATGAGGAGATAGGGCCTTAGATGAGCTTGAGGGTGGGCTGATAGTTTCTGCATTTCGATTGGGTAGATGTGCATTTTGGTCAGTATTTGACTCTTATATAGAGAAAATCAGATGAATCCCCAACAGGCCATTTCTATGCAAGGCCAGTTGGGTGAAAAGTCACTTTCCACAGATTCAGTTCACAGTGTGTGCTGCACAATACTTGTAGTATTTGAACTTTTCATGCTGAACGCTCTTTGGCGCCAATAATAGATAATAGCACTTTATAAAAACAAGTAATAAAGCTGAAAGGGACAAGCAATGGGGGATGATTGCAAGATGTTTCAACAGCATTAAAAACCTTGGTGCCTAAAAAGTAATTAATATTTACTCTGCTTTGGGAGCTGAGGTATCACATTTTTATTATTGAAGTAGAATGCTGGCTGATATTTCCACTGGAATTAGGCAGGGGCATTCATCTCATGGCCACAGTTATCCACACCTTTTAAAATACCATCAGTTCAGGTTTGGTGGGGTTCTTTGACAGCATGATAATGGCCCATGGCCTCCAGTGTTTCTTTAAACCCTCTTCCCTAATCCCACATTGTTGAATTCTCATTGAATGACGAGGAGTTTCAATGATTTGCTAGGAATGTTTCCAGTGTTGATCCCAAATATCCACTAAAGTGCACAAAAGCCACTCAAATCGTCTTGAAATATTTATACAAAATATCAAAAACTCTAACAGTTGGTTTAGAAATAAATGACATATGTATTCTATCAAGAATTACATATCGGTCAAAATAATGATAATAAATCTTTCTAAAACAAATTCATGCAAGTACCACAAATTATCCCTACAAAGGGATACAAAATTCACCAATTTGTAAAGTTAAAGATCTGGAATTTGCTAATGAAATATGCATTTTTGGAGGAATTATTAAAGTGCTGATTCTCCCAGGATTTTCTCTTTGAACTCTGTCAAGCGCACAATCAGCCATCTCTTCTCCTTAAATCCCATGTGAATGTACAGCGTCCTCTGGAAATGAGCCTCCATCAATCCCAGTTATGCCCAAACTGGGTAGTGCATTTTCTATAGTATTTGTGGTTCTGAATGGGGCATTTCTGTGGCTGCAGAGTAATTTTCAGATAAACATACAAAGTTATGGTAAAAGGTGACCAGAAATATGGATACAAATATGTATACAGCATCAACAGCGTGACATGTTCACTTGAGATATTGAAGTACAGCTGGATCCACTAGTTGTTAATAGTGGTAGGTAAAATGGAGAAAAGACCCATTTCCCCAGCTACGTTTACTACACAGCATAAGGATCCTGGAACAGTGCTCTTGAATTTCACTGAAAAACAACATTGATGGCCTCAGATCATTATACATTCTGCTAAATTCAATTCTGATTTGATAACTTCTCTCTATCTTCATACTTAAAGCAGAAAGGTAAATGACTTAATGGGGCACAATCATATTGATACTATTAAAGGACAGGACTGTGATCTTTATCAGTACAATAATGACCAGCAGAGAATTTACTCATCTCTCACAGTTTTTACTAAACTGAGCCAAAAATCCATTCTTGTTCCCTTATAAAGAAGGCAGACTAGCAATCCATAATTTGTGGCCCCAAATGTATACTGTTTTGTCTTCTTACATAAAACGTATCTTGTTCATAAGGTCTTTAATTGGCAAAAATGGTGTTCATACATTTCATATTTCCAATCCAAGCCAGTTGGAGCATTCTTTCACAGACTGATGGTGCACTTGGCTTTAATGTACATTGAGAACTTAATCCAGTTCTTGTTGAACAGACTTCCTGCACCTTTTAGGAAGGACTGACAGTGTCCTAAGGTACTGTTTTTCTATTTATTCTTAAATTTTGCTTTCGATTTCGAATTTGTACAGTTTCTATTGCTCTGTTATTTTTTAAAATGATTTGAATAAACCAAGTTTGATGAAAATGTGGTGACTGCCAGTTTTGTTTGTTTGCTTTTTCTCTTCCTTGATGTCATGTGCCACAAATCTTACCAGGTTAAATTGTGACATTTATAATGAGATGTTTGATACAATGGTTGTATTTCAGAATATCATATGCAGAAGTTTTGTCTGACATAAATATCATATTCTAAATACCGTTTACAAAAGATTTGTCCCTTGTGTGAAAATTGTTTAGTACTTACTTTAGTTGGGTGATCGTTTCTAAACTATATTTTAGAGCTGATGTGTATATTAGATGATGATATCATGGCACCATACTTATATGATAATATGGTAGCATTATATTATATAAGTATACTTACAGAATATGACAAGGAAGGTTGAAACTGACAATGATATTGTGGTACCATATTTATAAAATATGACAAGGAATGTTCAAAACAAAACTCAGAAATTGATTTAGTGCAGTTCTTCCATTGATCCACACTACACTTTTTGATGAGACTCTAGCAGCACTCCTGACTAAATATTTTGACAAATGTTCAAAAGAATAGTTTAGGATTAATTTTCATCAGCACCTCAACTTCATCGTACTCTCTGTAATGCAGTTGTCAATTTCAAACAATCCTTTGAAGAGAAATTAGTCCCTGTGGGAACATTCTCAATCCATGTAGCCAGTTCCTAGCTGCAACAGGACTATATTATGATTTTCTGGCAAAAGATGACGTGAGCCACACAGAAAGTCATACCCATTAGTTTTGATTTTGCACAGCATGGGTGGATAGAAAATCATGATTTTATTAAAGACACAGAGGCTAATATTATGCATATAGAGGCAGATTTACGTTGCCTGACGCATCTCTGCAAATCGGCAGAGATGCGCCAGGAAAGATACGGCACGCAAGTTCATCCTTGCGCCACCCATGATGCGCCGCATTTACAATGCGGCGCACCATGGCGCAGGAATGAACAGATGCGTGTCGCATCTTAGGGCAGATTTATGATGACTGGCGCATCCCCAGGAATGCGCCAGTCATCCTGCGCCGCTGCTCCGCCACCCATGGTGCGCCGCATTTACAATGCGGCGCACCATGGGGCAAAAACGGCACAGATGCGTGACGCATCTGTGCCGAAAAGGTGGCGCATTGCTGGAGCTGCGTCACAAGCGCGACGCAGCTCCAGCAAGGCTCGGGGGTGCCCCATCTCCACAATGCTGCGTCAAGACCTACGCCTGCTTCAAGCAGGCGCAGGCTTTTGACGCAGCATTGTCCTGAAAGTGACTGAGTGAAATCTTATAGATTTCACTCAGCCACTTTTGCGCGGCGCACCTGCCCCGGAACGCCCACCCTGCGCCGGAACGCCTCCTGATGGCGCAGGGCTTTACAACGTGACGCATCTCCTAGATGCGTCACGTTGTAAATAGGCCGCATTGTTTGCGCCGCCGTTGCGTCAAATAAAGTGACGCACCGGCGGCGCAAGGCCTTCATAAATCTGCCCCTCTGTCTTTATTGCGAACTCACAGCAGCAAGTTCAACAAACACTACAACTTAGAATAGGAATGTCTTTGAACATTCCAATCCACTATATAAACCCCTGTGAAGCAGGTCTCTTCCTTCTTTTGTACTATGAACCAAAATAAAATAAAAGTTCCTTGTAACTTGGATCAATTCAAATGGATTTTAAACTTTTCTTTCCACACTCCAGGTTCTTATGCAACACCCACGGATCTGCTGTAATCTCTTTTCCAGTTGTCAAAAAAATGGATGAGTGTGCCACCCAGTTTTACAGGAATACACAAAGGATATTTCAAACAACATACCTTGTTGACCCCTTGTCCTCCTGTCTCCTCCAGTCTCCTCTGGTTTATCCTCTTCCCCTTTTCCTCTGGGGCTAGAAGCCAGAGGCATGATGTCCGTAGGGCCTGAACCCACACGAAAAAGACGTCCACGTGATTCCAAATCCATAGTAGGGAAATTGACCCTGTATTCTCCTGCACCATCTGAGAACTTTCCTTATATCCTTCTGCACTTTATGAATTGAATTAAATGCATCAGCATACTTCACCATCTGCTTTCCGAACTTGTCTCCAAACAACCGGCCTTTGCCTCCTGAGCCAAGTCCTTACCACCGAGCTCAGCCAAATTCGGATCTACTTTCATAAGGTGACTTTTCCTGCGCTCCGTGCACAAAGCTGCTCCAAAACATCCACAGCAGTCTCCTGTAAAATGCCTCCTCACACATATCAAAGATCTTTGTAATAGGCCCAAAGACATCTAGTAAACGATCCTGACATCCTTTCAAACCCTTATCGTGAACCCTTCCAGGATTTCTTTCTGAATTGTTCAGGAATGCCAACATCTTACAGCCTGATTCATGAAGCGAAATTGCGCCCGCAATGGCTGCGAAAATGCAATTGCGGGTGCAAAACACGGAATCGGCATTCAAGTACAAAATAGCGAATTCGCAAACACAGAATAGCGATTTAAATAGCGATTACGCTATAATAGTCGCAGAGTCCCGGTAGTCGCGCATTAGCGATACGGAAATAGCGACCAACCACGGAATCTGCGAAATGAATAGCGAAACGCAATTTATTCTCAATCGGCATTCATGAAAAAGAAACAATAGCGGAAAACCCCAAAATCGCATTTTTGCGCGGCGCAAATTAAGGACAACTCAAAGCAGGTGGTAACCATAAAAGCCATGATTAAGTAAAATTTGAAAAACAGTTGGCCAATCACCAACAGGTCCAGGCCTGACCAATCACACATAAGGACATTCAGCAGCAGCATTAGGCGTTCCACAATGCCAGGAATGTACATGGTGGTGAGGCGGCGAAGGCTACAGCGAGCAGCACGGAGGAGACGCATGAGGCAGGAAAGGATTTACCGGCAGCGGGTCACCTTGCTGGGCCAAACCAGAGAACAGATTTATGCCAAATACAGGCTGAATGGGGAAATGATCACCTGGCTGATACAAGAACTTGACCCCCTCATGCAGCACCCAACAAGGCGAAACAATTCTGTGCCTACACATGTGCAGGTATTGTGCAGCCTGCACCTCCTGGCCTCCGGCAGTTTCCAGGGCATAGTAGCGGCTGCTAGGGGGATATCCCAGCCCACCATGTCACGCTGCCTCCACACTTTTGTTGACGCCATGCTCACCCAGCTCCACCGCCACATCACATTTCCCACGAGCCAACAGGAATTGGACCTGACAAAACTACAATTTTACAATGTAGCCCATTTTCCCCATGTCCTCGGCTGCATCGACTGTACCCACGTCGCCATCTGCCCACCAGCTGCCACGTAGTATATGTACCGCAACCGGAAGTCCTACCACTCCCTCAACATACAGATGGTCTGCAATGCCAAGACCATCATCACTGACATTGTCGCACAGTACCCAGGGAGTACCCATGATTCCTTTATCTTCAGGCACAGTGGACTCCACACACGACTGCTCAGAGGAGAGTTTGGGGAAGGACACCTACTTGGTAAGTACACTTTGTCGACAATGTCACATTGCAATGAAGTCACTGCGCTGCACAGGCAATCAACATCTGCTCCTCTCATTCAGGTGACAGTGGCTACGCCCTACGGGAATACCTCCTGACCCCTTACCTCAACCCTGCCACACCTCAGCAACGGCGCTACAACGTTGCGCACATCCGGACAAGGAACTGTATAGAAAGGACATTTGGCCTGCTCAAGAGCAGGTTCCGTATACTGCACAAGACAGGTGGGGCCATGTATTACAGTCCTGCTGCGTGCTGCCGCATTGTGGCTGTCTGTGCAATGCTCCATAACATTGCAACCAAGCGCCGGATACCTGTTGACATCTCAGGCAGTGAATCTGAAGGGGACGACCGGCCACCAGCACATGTGCACCATGCACGCGGGGAGAACCCAGCTGAAGGCCACAGACGTCACAACCACATCACAGTGAACAATTTCTAGCCCACCCTCTTCCCCCACCCCACATATCACAATTGCATGCAAAATGTAATGATTACACAAGGCTAATGTGTGCAGCAAAAAAAAAATATTTGTTTCATTCACAACAAAAAGGTAATCAGTCCAACTATTTACAAATACCAGTATTGCGTCATACTGCAGTGTGCATGTACTTGGCAGGCTTAGCGTCAGCCTGTGCCAGTGTTATGCAGACAGTGTCAATGGCGCCTCCTGCGCGTAATGCCCAAGCGCCTCTGAGGCTCTTCCTCTTCCTGGGCTCCTGTACCAGGCGTTGCCCTGGTGCTGCGCCTAGGTGGCGGGACCAGTGTGGCCGATTGGCTGCTCACGCTGGAGGCACCCTCACTGGCATCGTCGCCCCCTACAGTGGCCGGTAGCGCAGGTGTGTGTAGTGCCGTTACGGCGGTGGTTAGGTGCTCCAGCACCCTGGTGATGTCCTCACAGCACTGCACTAGTTGGTGCTGCTGGGTGAGAGAGCGCCGCGACAACTGGGTGGTGGCATTTGCTGCCACATAATTCGACCTGCTATAGGCCGACAGCCGGCTCATCAGCTGGTGGTGGCGCCGGCTCGCTACACTGCGGTGCTTGAGCAGCGCAGCAGTGTTCTCCTCCTTGGCTGCAGTCATGCGGCCCATGGCCGCCGTCATGCGGTCCATGCGCTCTCCAACTCCCGCCACATTGCGCCTAATTTTGTGCAGCTGGAGCTGGATGGCACCTTGCTGCTGTGACTGGCGCTGGTGGATACGGAGCATGCGTCTCTCAACGCTCATGCAGGCATAGCGATGTCCATTGCCCCTCCTGCTGATTGCCCGCGGTGTTGCCGCTGTCGCAGGCCCAGATCTATTGGCACCAGCTGCAGGTGGTGTTGCAGCAGGCGTTGCTGGTGCGGCAGGGACTGGGGGCACATTTGTGGGGTGCCTGGCTCTGGCTGCGGGTGGTGCGGCAGATCCAGATGCAGCTACGGTGGGGGGCCTGGCCTTGGCTGCGGGTGGTGCGGCAGATCCAGATGCAGCTACGGTGGGGGGCCTGGCCTTGGCTGCGGGTGGTGCGGCAGATCCAGATGCAGCTACGGTGGGGGGCCTGGCCTTGGCTGCGGGTGGGATGCTAGATGCAGGGGCCACAACGTTGGTGGGGGGCCTGGCTGCTGGTGTTGTTTGAGCGGCAGGGGCTGGTGCCTGGCTTTCTGGTTGTGATTCCTCCTCCTGGGCCTCCTCATCTATCAGCAGCCTCTCGCTGTCACTGCTGTCTGCGCCACCTGTGAGGGTAAGTGGATACTCATTAGTTGCATGTGACTGTCAGACGTGCTGATGTTACATGCATGCTGGGTGACATTCCCTGGATGGCAGTGGATTTGCGTAATTTGGGACCTGTCTGGCTGCATTGGGGTACTACTACATTGTGGACATACTACATCTCCCACAATGCTTCAGGGCATTCCCTGATGCGCAACAAAGGCATGACTAAGGGCCAATAAGTGAGCCTATTTGGTCAGGGACGGTCATAGGGGACAGGGTCGCAGTCGCATGCCACTTACCTTGGGTGTCTTGGGTGGGGCGGGAGGAGTCCAGAGGGGTCACGCCAACGCACGCCTCCCTCTCAAGGGTGTCCTCGACCTGGTCCTCCAGAGGTGTGTTGGGTGGGACTGTCGGTCCGCCACCTCCAGTGCCCGATGCCTCTCCAAGGCGCTCCGCCACCCTCTCCTTGGCACGACCTCGGAGGTCGTACCAGCGCTTCTTTAGCTCCTCCAATGACCTATCGGCCACACCCACCGAGTTCACGCTGGCAGCTATACCCAGCCAGATCCTCCGCTTGTCTTGCTCTGGGACCTTTCTGGAGTTGGCCCCAAAGAGCCGGTCATGGCTGGCCACCACCCCTTCAATGAGGTTCTCGAGCTCCTGCTCTGAGAACTTGAGCTTTCGCTTTCGTCCTGCGCTGTTGCTGGGGCCAGGGAGAGCTTCCTCAGACATGGCAGTGGATATGTCGCTATTTCAGTCGGTAGAGAAGTCGCTATCGCTGTTTTAGCGTCTGCTTCCGACTTGCTCCCTCGGAGGTTTGCCTCGCTGTGGTGTTTGGGGGTGGGAACTGCCTGCTTCCTGGTTGTGATGTCATCACTGTGCTCGGAAAGCAACTTCCCGTTTTCCCGATCGCGCGAGAATGCGAGTCGCTATCCCGATCGCACGGGATTGCGAGTCGCTATCCCGATCGCACGGGATTGCGAGTCGCTATCCCGATCGCACGGGATTGCGAGTCGCTATCCCGACGCAGGTAGCCGGGAATAGCGATTTTTCTGCGAATTTTGTTGGTCGCTAACGGATTTAGCGCCCGCGTGCGAGTCGCTATTTTTCCCCCGAAAAGTACATGAATGCCGTTTTGCGTTTCCTCAATAGCGAGTCGCTATTACTCGCTATTAGGGACACGCAAAACGGCCCGTACATGAATCAGGCTGTTAGAGTCTAGCTCGGGTGCACAAGCCACCTTATTGGTGAATGACGCCTCGGACACTCAGACCGAAGTCTTGCCCTGACCTCTTTAGGCATTTCCCGCATATTCCAGTACTCCACATATTCTGCTACATGCCGTGCCCAAACCCATTGAGGTGAAAGAGGTTCCTGATAGAATGTGTGTGAAATATAAAATCCCCCAAGGCAATGGTTTCCAACCTGTTTTGATCCACAGCTTTCTTGAGCTATTAGGCGTTGGCTGTGGCTCCCTATTATGTTACTTTTTTTGGAAGGGTGAGGGGCTGTGCGCCTATCCTTGGGAGTACTTCCAATTTTCTCCCTAAAAATAATTGGATGAAGCTGATGAAGGTATTAGAATCATATATATAGTCGTGTCCACTCCACAGCAGAGACCCATGCAGTATAAACAACTGATTGGAGGGACACTGGGCTCTCGGATAAATGAACTATTACTGCTCTGTGGTGTAGTGCTCTCAGAATAGGTGTGTCTTTAGCGCGTTCCTGAGTAGGGCTTGTGAGGACCTGATGGATTCAGGAATGTTGTTTCAGATAGTGGGTGCAATGACAGAGAGGTATGCATCTACTGTCTAGTTTTTTCTGTTTTTCACATTATTGCCTCCAGTCTGATGGTACCAGGTAATCTTCATCTGGCTTGCTCCTTTTTAACTCTGTCCTGTGTTTTGTGTACGTCTCCTGTCTGCTCCTTCCTAACTCCAGACTTTGCATTCTCATGTCTCCTGTCTGTGTGTTCTTGCCTCCAATTTGTGTTCTTGCCTCCTGACTGTGTCCTCATGCCTCCTGTCTGTGTATTTTTGCATCTTGACTGTCCTCATGCTTTCTGTCTGTTTTTGCCTACTGCCTGTGTCCTTGCCTCCTGACTATCTGTTCTTGCCTCCTGTCTGTGTCCTCAGGCCTCTTGTTTGTTTCCTCACGCCTCCTGTCTGTGGCATGCCTCCTGTCTGCCTCCTCATGCCTCCCTTCTGTGCTCTTAGGCCTCCTGACTTTGCCCTCAGGCCCCCTGTCGATACTCCTAAGCCTCCGTGCTATCCCCTCATGCCTGGTACCTGCCAGGAGAGCTCAGGGGGCCATAAATGCAACGCAAGTTGCTCCTAGTTCCCATTAATCCATTCTCAGCATCTTTCTGGGGTCTGAAGTGATGGGAGCATGCTGCCTGTGCCTCTCAATTACCTTCAAGATGACAATGCCATCAGTGCTGTGCCAGCTCCTCCCTGGGCTCCCAGATGCGTCCCTCCCAGGTCTATCCCACCACACACTGTCTTTACCAATTATTTTCCTGTCACCTCGTACTTGCCACATTTCTGGACTTTGATTCTTTTGGTTTTGGCTTCCACATTCTGTTTCATCAATGACATTAGTTTACTTTATGTGCATTTGTGCTGACCTCTGACCTATGTTTTTACTCTTTAGTGACCTTTCAGTTTGAACTTGTGCTCGTCTAACCAATGCCATTTGCATTTGATCTTCTGCTTCTGATCTGCGATTGCTTATGTAAATGTTGATTTGTTTTTAGTGAAATAAGCATCAAAATATTCACTTCTTCTGCAATCTGAATGAACTCGAACATCAACCTGCATTGAATACTGCAGATGTCATGTCTCTCTCTTATGAATGTTGAACACTTCAGAAAGCCTGTATATATTTTTATAACTTAGCATGCAACTGGTATTTGTGAATTCATTAATTTTCTTTGGTGAAAACTGGAGACAAGTTCTTCCTGAGCATCATTAATAACTCAGCTTTGACACTTTAACTGCACACTACTGACTGACATGTTTTCTTTCATCTACCTCAGCTGACTGGCTTAATATTCCCTTGTCACATACTGGCCAGCTAGAGCTGAGGCAGTGAAACTGTTAATTTCTTCTGACAGAACTTTCCCTTACTTCGGAGAACCCCAAATTCCAGTATTCTCTTTGTCAACTGCCTCACCAAGGGGCCGATTACGATGGCAGACGGACTCTTACTTCGGAGAGTCCCAAATTCCAGTATTCCCTTTGTCAACTGCCTCACAAAGGGGCTGATTACTATGGCGGACGGACAGGAGTCCGACCACCATGGTGGTGGAGACCGGGACCATCCGCAATACCTGCAGCGGTTCCGCACACCAAATCAGGATGGGACCGCCACCATGGCGGTCGCATCCTGCATCTTTAACATTGCAGCAGTAAAAAAAAAGGCATGTTGTGCATTTCACTGCACTACGTGGCGGGTACCATGCGGTGCCTGCCTCTTGGTGCAGTGAAATGTCGGGGGTACCATGGGTACCCCCCAGTGCACCAACAACTCCCACCCCCAACATTGGGGCCCGCACTGGGCCCCCAAAGCCAATCTCTACCACCCTTTCAGCGGCGGTTTACCCGCCGCGGAAAGGCTGGTAGAGGAGCGCATCGTAATTTGGAGGACGGTGCCTGCTAGGCACTGCCTCCATTTTATGGATGCAGACAATCGGAACGATTGCCTGTGGCGGTTCCCGGGTGGACAGTCTTTGCGTCCACCGTGGTCACGGTCTGGATCCCACCGCCATCGTAATCTGGCGATGGGAAATTTGCGTCCGCAGTGGAAAGGACCGCCACCACCGGGCCGGCGTTGGCGGTCCTTCTCCATCCCAATGACTCCCAAAGTGAAGTAACTGACTAGAAAAATTACCTATTATTTCTTCCCAAAAAATGGCTGCCATATATCCTCTTCATTCTAAATCTTAGATTCCCATTCAAAAATGGCCGGCCTTTGTACAGCAAGCCTCTGAATCTAAGAAACCTGCCTGACTCGTCCTGTCTGTCTGTGCGCATGATTATGAATAGGAATGCAGCACCATCATCTAACTAAGGTAAGCCTACGGATCTTTATTCTTATAAACTTTCAGACCCTAGCAAAATGCTTTTATGCGCTTTGTGCATGCAATATCCTTAACCTAAAATGTGTATGCCGGCATGGAGAGCACACCCCTCACATGCCTAACTCTAAATATTCCAAGTCGCGTGGCCTATCTCAAATCCAACTGCATTTGTGAATATGACTTACACATGCCTGCACGCGCCTATCTAATCAACATAACACCAAGGTGCACAAGCTTGAAGTCGCGCAGCAAGATGCTGGTTGTTGCCCTAACCCGTCACACGCTGTAACTAGATAGTGTCAAACACGCCAAACATAACCACCCAAACTAACTCCACACCTATATCGGCTTTTAAATCGATTTATGCCTAAAAACCCCCTCTTGAAAATATTATTTTAATCAAAATCTGGCTGCTGAAATGCATACCGCATTGAATTACCCTACCAGTTAATTACTAAGAAAACCCCTCATGCGAACCATACAATGCATAGATTCATTCAGTAAAACATTTCATCTCATACTCTCAGCTACCCCATCTCACACTCTAAATGAATTACCCTGATCTATCATACACAATTATAAGAATAAAATCATGTTGTACTTATAAGTGAGCTTCAACAAAGAAGGAAGATGGCTGCTTCGCAGAGGATTATATAGTGGATTAGGATGTTCAAAGAGATTCTTATTTAAGTTCTAGTGTTTGTTGAAGTTGCTGCTGTGAGTTGACAATAAAGAGGATATGCATAATATTGGCGTCCGGGCCTTGCCATTAATTCCAACATGGCCACCATCTCGCTCGGACATGCAAGAGTTTGTGGCCTGAGGGGAAACATTGTTCATTGTGATGCAGCGCTCCTAATGAAAAACTGTCTCACCAACGCTACCTAACTCCACAATACTCACCATTAATCAAGAATCACTTACCAAGGCCCATAAACCTACGAGACAATTTTTGAGCGACTGAATCATGTGACCTAATTAATCAGATCTATTCACAATACTATTTACACATTTATATACAACTGCAGTATAACGTTTCTTACCATGGTTTGTAAAACATTTATAATTAGTCACTAAGGCAAATGGATCAACTGATGGTAACAAGACCATGAATAAACAAGACCAGCTTGTCATTTCAAAATCTTATTTATAAACTATTTATTCAAAGAAAGAGCATTTTTGATTAAATCTTATTTTATTAGCAATTTATTAGCAGCTTTTATTGAGAAAAGACATATTAGACTGGCAATTCAAAGCATAAATCAGTCAGCATGATTTAAGTATAATAAACAGTTTCCATCACCTAAGTTCTATTTTCCCTGTCTAAAACTCGTTCCACCTAAATAGAAATAGTCATTTAGTCTATTATCCTTACGTGCGCCAACAAGTCCTTCAGCACGTCACGCCCTTCTGGAATCGGAAAGCGAGAAGCGCCCTCCTGCCCATGGGGACAATTTTTATACCTTTCTGCCTAGCTAATCTCACTAAAAAGTATATTTTTCTCTGCCATCCAGTGTCCTAATTGGCTGACTGATGTCAGCTCATATGGTGTCATCACTTTTCTCAAAACCTAGATCAGACTTTTCTTAGAGTCCATTGTCTCTTATTCTCAAGTCACGCAGCTTCCTTAAAATGAAACATTTTATAAGTCACAGGCCCTGACTTCCTTAGCTTGGCGAACTTTGCCGGTTCCTGTCCTTGTATCAGTCCTTCCAAGAGCACGTATAATACAATTTTCATTTGAGTTTGCAAATATTTTTTCAACGTGATAAAAGTTTCCATGCAAGGCTCTTGCTTTCTCCGGACAGGACTTGAAACACCATCTTTTAAACGCTAGGCCTTAAGCCTCTCCTTAGGAAACTAGTATTCAAACAAACACAAGACAATAATTAATTAAAGAATTGAGATCTATTTTGTTACCCACCCCCATTGCTAATTATTAACCCATTAATTTATGTTACCTAGCAGAGCACATAAAGCAGCATTTATATTTACTTTCTTCTTTTAGGCCGCAGGATTCCTCCTCAAACTTATGCCACATAAAGACGAAAAGACATAACATAACATAAGCACACACAAATAAGCACATGCCATTAATTAAACAGCCGCATTAATACTGACAAAGACAATAGACAAAGTTAGTTTTATTATTTTTCACGTACTTGCATTTGCAACATAAAGCACATATATTAGTCCCTTGTGTCGTGTAATGCATTTTTAAACTAAATTGATTAGTACATTTCATTCACAAACTTATTAATACGGTTATAGTATTATGGAAGTTTAAATTTGCGAGTCAGAACAAAATATCATTCTTAACCTCGCTCCATCAATTGTCAGCATACTGCCATGCATCTTGTTCTCCGCTGATGCGCATCTTGAGTCCAAAACTATTCTGTACACAGTCAGTCTTTCCTTCACTGAAAGTCACCCAGCACAAGTGGATTTGGAGTATCACCTCCACACACATGGAGGTAAGTAGAAGCTTGAGGCATGCTTTTGGGCTGTTCCTGTTTCACAATCTACTAATTATATCACCTACAACAGAATAAGCCTTAATACTTACCAGGCACAACACTTGTACTGAACAAAGGCTTTGAATGAGTAAGAGTCACAACTGGTGAATAATACGTTAGAGATACCAGTAGGGAATTAAAACAAGTTTAAGAATGAGGCTTTTAAAAAGCAACAAGAGATAGAAGCACGAAAAATGCTGATGAAGACAAAGCTCACCCCTGCCCTCTTTCTAAAACAATATTTGTGTCTTGTTTTGGGAGGGCTTGGCGCTGGGAATGTTCTTCCGACCCCTTTGTTTGGCAGTAGGCATTTGCATAATTATCTAAAATACATATAGATCTCCACATAGCTCTTTTTTTAATGAAAACAGACAACTGACCTGAACTTCTCCCTTCTCAGACCTTATAAATAAACACGTTGGCAGCATTAGGTCAACATCATTCCTATGACCCACATCTGTATATGACCTGCTATATCACCAACAAAGACCAGATCCTAATTACAGCGATGGGACCAGCATATCTAAGATTGGTAAGGACACAGTAAGAGAACAATAACCAAAAGTTGTGTCTAATAATGATCATCAAGCAAATTATGTAAATAAAATATCTGGGAAACCTGTTTCTGGCTCTCTTTGGAAACACCTAGTGAGAACTTAAATTTGACTTCAGTTTAATTTAAGACAAAATCCTAATTTAAGACAAAATCCTAATTTAAGACAAAATCCTAACTTTACTACTACTAAATGTCTTCTGTGAATACCAAAAGTAGTAAGTTTAGGATTTTGTCTCAGATTAGTTCTGTGAATCAGCCCCTTAGAGAATATTTTTTTGACTATTCATTGCAGCCTAAAGAATGTACAATGTACAATTGTATTCAGAATTATCAGATAGGGGAATGGTAGGGTGCTGTCTCTCTACCTTCTGACAGACACCTCATTAGCGATATAAGTGCCTATGCTCGGAGGTGATTTTGTAGGGTTTTTGTTTCTTCTGGTGAGGGAAAGTAAGATATTTCTCCCACAATTAACCATTCACTTTTAGTGTCCTGTGTCAAAGTCTGCTGACCTTTGGCTGAAATGTTATACCGGAAATGAATGTATTTTGCTGTCGATATGGGTGATGTGATTTAAAATCGAACCCAAAATGGAATAAGGCCACTGATGTAGAAAGAATGACATAAACCATCTAACAAGATTGAAAACAGGGGTCCCTTGTAACTGCATTTATCAAAATTAACTTAAGTATCCACTACATCTCACTTAAATGTCTAATCTTAATGTTTATTGAAACACACATTTCCCTGTACCTGTATCACACAGACAAAACATGCAAACTGCATGCTTTAGGCTGACAAAGAATCCAGATCCCCCTGTTCACCTCCTCCAACATACATCTGCACTCAAACCATATGCGAACAAAGCCGTCCGATGATCTTCTGACTATAGTTTTGACACTTTGGCCTTATGCAGCAGTCTCTTGAGGCGGGGCATGGACTTTGGCTGTGCCCTCCTTCCAGTCCTCTATCCTCAAGTGAGCAAGTCTTTCTGTCATGCACAGAGCAATAGAGCACTCTGGATTAGGGGTGGGCAGAATGGACAGAGTTTCATTCCACAGAAATCTATGAAATTACATTAAAATTCTTCAGAATTCAGCAAAGAAGCAGGGTGGGCATCGCAATGTGCAGTGCATACCCCTCGGTGCCCTTTAATAATTACGTAAGGGCACCTTGATATAACTATGTAAGGGCACCGAGAGATATGAACTGGAGTGGACAACCCTAGTTGTCCTTACCTAATTATGTATGGGCACTGAGGGTTGTGCACTGTACTGCACTGCACTACAGTGCAGTGCATACCCGCAGTGCTCTTACATAATTATGTAAGGGCACAGAGAGGTATGCACTGCTGTGCAGTGGTCTTTAAATAGGGCTCTATGTTTAAAACCACTGCAGATTAATTTCGGCAGTGGAATGGCCAAATTTAACCAGCAATTCTGTGTTACAGGAGTAACGATGAATTACTAAATTCCTCTAGATCCGCTGGTGGAATAAAAAATTCCACCCCACCCCTACTCTGGAAGCAGAATGCAGACTTTAGTGATATCCTGCATCAAGCCCACTTGGAACCAGAGCCTGCTATACTCAGCTTTCAGCGGTGAGCATCATTCAGTGGTCATACACACTAGCTACTCTAAATTCAAACAGCTTTCCAGTAGCTAACTTTTTAATACATTTTCTTACATATTTTGTGTTTTTCAGTGTTAAAACTGGTATTTTGATGTCAAGCTTAGGGTGCTGATTGAAGGGGGCTATGTTCACCCTTCCAGCATCCGCCTCATCCTCAGATGGCTTGGGGGGTCTATAGCCTATAGTTTTCTGGAGGATGAACTCAAACACCTAACTTCCACCCTGCACTAAGAGTCTTACCAAAAGTATGCACACCGGTCCATGCACCAAGAGAAAGACTATGTCAGGATTTATAGTTTGGATTTGAAACTCAAAGGCCACATTCGACAGCCCCATTTGTCCATCCTTTCCAAACTAGCCAGTGAATAGTAGCACCTCAATTTTATGGCAAGACCGGAGGCTCATATTATGCTTTTCTAATCTTACTTTATAAGAATAGCAGCCAAGATAACAAATACAAACTACAGTTCCCAGCAGTCCAAACGAGAAACTGGCCGATGGGAGACAAAAGAATCAACAAGGTCAACCAATGAACAGGCAGTCTAGGATATAATGAAGGGTCAGACTGCGAACAGCCCTCTTTTCTTGATGCTCGCAGTAAAGATAAGTATCCTTTCATTATATCTTTGCATTGCGATATTGTGCCTTGTATTTCTCTATTATTATTCAAGTGTTATTGCCATTGTTTTGTTGTAGTGCGGTAGCGTGTTGCGCTCTCACCCCGTTATTAGCTCTGTACAGCGTCTTTCTTTCCTTGTCCTCCCCGCTCCCGCTTATCATCGCACCCATCACCTGTGACTCCAGAACTGCGGCGGCCATTTCAAGCGTTTTTCTGTAGTGCGCTGTCCCACTCGCCGCTCTGCGGCTAGTATTCTTGTGTCTCGGCGCCTGACTCCGGGTTACCGCCCTTGGGAGGGGTCTGCCTTTGCTCCCGGTCAGGATTTGCCTCTCTGTATACGCCCACTGGGAAGGGCTTCATATTTTTGCTTGTTTTAACCCCTTGTTTGCTGGATTTTTCTGTGTGTTACTCATGGAGCTTGATAGCTCTCAGAGCTCCGAATTAAACAATGAGGAAGGGGAGGCATTTAAGAATGACTTGAATTAATTTATTAATTCTTCTGTGGAGCATGCAGTTGAGGCTTCAATGAAGCGTTTTTCTAAAGATATGGAGAATTCCTTACTGTCATTAATGCCCAAAACTTTGGCCCTATCTGCGGGGGATAGCAAAAAAAGAAAAATGGTAACTTCTAGAACAAAAAAGATTTCTGTTTCTGCGTCACGTGGTTTTGAAGAGGTTTCCTTTCACAAGGTTGAGGACTTGGTGCCTCCCAGGCACCTGTCAATGAGGGGTTATATGTATCTTACTAAACAAAAGGAAAAGTCAAAACATGCTGAGGAACCTGAGAAATTGGTCATTTCTCATATTTTGGACACTGATGATGATTTGGGTGACGCTGATGATAATTTTGATGAGCTTGATGCCAATGATCCTTGTCCTCCTCCTAAAAATTTGAAGCCTGATCCTTTTTCCTTTGACCCTATTCTGTATTCAGAGGGTACCCTTATGTTTGATCCCACCACTATTCGTCATCCTAATTCTACTGAATGGTTTCCTCTTTCCCATTTGGGCGAGTATATTTCCACCAGAATGCGTTTGCTTTTAGGCAAGTCTGTTCGGTCCAAACTGAAATCAGAGTGTCCCAAACCTTCCCTATCTTCTAATGTTGCTTTTGCTCCTACCATTGACCAGCCTCTATTGACTTTCTTTTCCAAGTTCGGAAATGATCCACACAAGGGTGGATCATTTGAGGTGATTTCCTCTTCCAATGTGTGCCGTAGAATGCAGCACGCATTGAAAGAGGAAAAAACGAAACACATTAAAACATTTCTCCTCGTTGTACCTCACTGCACATTCTGACGCATTTCCAGACTTACGATTTCTCGTAAATCTGGAAATGAATCTGTGGCCGTGGGTGTTGCGAGGTAACACCCACAGCAACACCTATGAAAAGTTTTTTCAACTACTAAAACGGTATTAATGGCCAGATTCATCAAACCAAAATCCGCTCGCAAAGGGCCAGATTCTGAGAATCTGGCCCTTTGCGAGCGGTATTTTTCCATTTGGGATGATGCATCCCAAATGCAAAAATTCTCAATTTTAGAGATCGCTACATTGCGATTATTTGCATTTAAGGAATCTCAATTTGAGATTCCTTAAATGCAATGCATGAACCTTTTCAAAATTGCGAATTCGCAATCTGGGGCCGCTATTTACCGCGAAGTCTAGCTACATGGTAAATAGCAAAAACTTCGAAAAATGCACTTTAGTGCATTTTTCTAAGTTGTATGTTACACACACACATGTCCTTGGGACATGTGTGTGCGCAACACCAGTGTACATCACCATTTTAGGGGTGCAACAGGGTGTCCTTTGGACAACCTGGCACCCTTGAAATTGCTTCCTTATTTGCGATTCGCTAATTACTAATCGCAAATAAGGAATTACTCCCCATTCATTCCTATGGGCCTTTAGGCCCATAGGAATGAATGGGAAATCTATTCCTTATTTGCGATTAGCAATTAGAGAATCACAAATAAGGAAGCAGTAGAAATCGCTAAAAATATTGCGATTTCCCACATGCATCCCGTTTTGCGAGTCTTTAATAGTGAATCCTTAAAATTCGCTTTTAAGGACTCGCAAAATTGATGAATCTGGGGGTTAGTGAATTGCTACCAAATCAGTATCTGTACAGCGTGTTGTAGGGATCCCTTCCATGTACCGAATCGATATCTAATATTTCAATGTTTTACGACTAAAATCCGGTTCCAAACATTAATATTTTACAGACTCCTCAAAAGAAGGAGTCAAGCATTGGTAAAAGAGAAGGGGTCCCAAAGGGACCCTTTTGTGAATGCAAAAAAAAACATTTATTAAAGAATAAGCAGTGGTCCACAGGACCTCTGCCAGCTGCTAAACAATCAAAAAAGTAAACTATTTTTTTTAAAAGTCCTATTTCCCATAAGGACCTCCAATTGTAACGAGTTGCCATTTGCAACCTGCTTCATTATTATTCATGAGGTAGGGCAGATTGTAGTCCAATATTTAGATTTTTAAGAATCAGGTTAGCTTTTAAAAAGTATTACTAGTCGCAAAAATAGTGGCCGCAATTTGCGACTAGATATTACTACATCTGGTCCCATAAGGAGTAAAAAGGGGTGGACTGGAAGAACAGCTGAGATTAATCCAAGCATTCTACCTATCACCTGTTTGCTTTCTTGTTTGTATGGGCATGATACACCTGTGTCTAAGCAGTTCCAAAATCAAGTCAATTTAATTTTTGGAATGCTAATGTATATTCTGACTGATAATTTTACAGTAATTTGTTATCATTTCAAAAGCTATGTTTGTACTGTGCCCGAAACAAATCTCCATTCAGAACTGAAATATTTTTTGAATGAATCTTGTAAACTTAATCCTGCTTAGATATCGAGTTCTAGCTAAACTGGACGATTCTAAGGTATGCAAGAATCCGTATTTTTATAAGAATAGGAAGTCCTAGTCAGTACAATAGAAACATGTACTGTAAACTATTTTTGTATGCATTATAAGAAAAAAATACTAAAAGCGAGTGTAATATGGATTTTTTGTGGTCACTCTTAAAATCTGTGCTTTTATAAACATACATGGCAGTGGCCTTCTTATGTTGATGGAAGTCCGATAACCTGCAAAATGCCTGATTATTTATTCTTGGGGTCATTTTATGAGATAGCCTTTTTCATGTCACTGTTTCTTCTCGATTTTTTTAGGACAATTTCATTGACAGCTGGCGCAATATTAAAGTGGGCCGGGGGGCAGGACGGGGGACTAGTAATTTGTTTAAAAACCTACCTGATGATGTGGTCGCCTCGGTCCCCCTCTCCGGCTCTCCTCCCAGCATGCACTGGGGCACAGGCACCCCACACAAAGTAGCAGCAGGATTTGTCTGAGCAGTCCAGTGCGGTTTGAGGCTCAGCCAGTGCCTAGGAGCCTGCAACATTTCTCCAACCTGGCTGTGCAACACAACTGGGTTGGAGAAACCTAAGTGCTCATGTCTATTTGTCCGGCCTAAAACAGCGAGACAAACAGACATGTACACTTACAGTGGGCCTACCACCACTCCTCCTTGATATACTCATCCTGCCTGTCCCTACACTGCTGACATCGGCTAAGTCAGTCAACAGTAATTTTAGTTTTCGCTTGACTGCTGACTGACAGTCCTGCCAAGTATCACGCATCAGCCGTGACACTCATGCATTTCAGTGCGGTGATCCGCATCACCACACTGAAATAAATTGACACGCATTTTGCCACCTGCCTGAGCACGCCACCAGCGGCGCCTGTGGAGGGCTCTCTGGTGCTCCGAAAGACGTGCTGCTTGCTTGCTGAGCTCCTAAATAGTTAAACCGATCTCTGCTCTCAGCTCTATGGAGTGGCTGAGAGCGCTAGCCGCTACAATGTATCCACTCCCAGCTGCCTGCTGTTGCCAGGAATCAATGCGGCAAATAGTGGCTGCGGCGCCAGCTTGGCGCGTGCGACTTTCAGACTCATCACACACTCACCCTGGGGGGGGGCTGCCCTCTCAGCAGTCGATACTGCTGTCAATCATTACTGTGGCACACCATTGGGGCTGGGATCCGGATGTGCTGGTAGAGTCAGTGCCGCATCACGTCCGGAGGAAGTGGAATTGCGAGGGACTCATCAGAGTGTGCAGCACGAGATGAGTCTCTAATGGCCGCCCGCCGCAATCGACATTCATGCCTCTTGCATGGCGGGCGGCCATCAGAGACTCATCTCGTGCTGCACAAAACATTGCAGCGCACCTCACCTGGTAGCTGAGCAGTCTGTGACAGTCACCTCGCTGCGGTGAAATTGGAGCGGTCAGGTCTGGCCCCATTGCCATTGCAAAAACAACAAGTGATGGACTGAATGTGGATCAATGTCACACACTCCCCCAGTCAAAAGATCTGGGCCCAAATCCATCGTTTTTTTGCACTCCACACCACCCTGGGTTAGACAATGGCGATATGCAAATCAGCTCTGACCCTGTTGCCGCATGGGAACAGTCCAGTCCGAACTACAAAAGCCATGTCCTTCCCAGAACGGAATCAAGCATCCGAGGACCGGACCGGTTTCGAGGTAACACCTCTCTTCAGCCTGGCTAGCTTGACTCCAAGTGGTGTGGAGTGCCTGGGACCCACGTCTGGGCATCCCCAGCGCACTTAGGGCGGCAATTGCAAAAACAACAAGTGATGGACTGAATGTGGATCAATGTCACACACTCCCCCAGTCAAAAGATCTGGGCCCAAATCCATCGTTTTTTTGCACTCCACACCACCCTGGGTTAGACAATGGCGATATGCAAATCAGCTCTGACCCTGTTGCCACATGGGAACAGTCCAGTCCGAACTACAAAAGCCATGTCCTTCCTAGAACGGAATCAAGCATCCGAGGACCGGACCGGTTTCGAGGTAACACCTCTCTTCAGCCCGGCTAGCTTGACTCCAAGTGGTGTGGAGTGCCTGGGACCCACGTCTGGGCATCCCCAGCGCACTTAGGGCGGCAATTGCAAAAACAACAAGTGATGGACTGAATGTGGATCAATGTCACACACTCCCCCAGTCAAAAGATCTGGGCCCAAATCCATCGTTTTTTTGCACTCCACACCACCCTGGGTTAGACAATGGCGATATGCAAATCAGCTCTGACCCTGTTGCCATGGCTTGCGGCCTCGCAACATAGTGAGTGCAGCCGAGTGTGTTAATTGAATTTACTTTTTAGTGGCAGCCCACGATCAGTTACCTGCAGTGCCAATCGTATAATTAACTGAAGTTCTTCTTTCCTGGGCTGTTTTTACACTTTTGTGTACTGAGGCAAAACACAGGTCAATCATGAAATAGCTCACTGAAAACACATCTTTACATCTGGTGAAATAGTCAATCTCAGAAAACATGTCTCACCTGTAGCCCATTTTAAATATTTCCATGCATACAGCACCACAGAAGCGGCTCTAGAAAGATGAGCATTTCAAAAATAATAATCACTAAGCGAGGGTGGCTGTTTTTGTTTTTTACACAGCATCTAATATGGACAGGCACATGTTTTCAAGCAATTCTATTTTGTTGGTAGCGGAGTGGAGCACATGAAGATCAGGTGATTGGACATGGGTCACACAATACTGATAAGTGGAGAGACCGTTCACGCTTATAACACTGAGGTTTCCAGATTCTATGTAGGACAATGTATTCTTGGGGTAAGATATAGAGCTTCTCCTTGCTCAAATGGGTGTAATTTAATATATTTCCCTAGTCTTTGGTACTTGATATCTCACACGAGAAAGTGTCACTCATATTCTTTGAAATGTCACTCATAATTACACCAAAAATATGAAAATGTCACACGTAGCAGTCTGAAGCCTTGGCAGCTATGGGCTGACTGACTAGTGTGGGGACACTCCTCCGCCATTACGTAGGAGACGCCCCAGGGTAATTTACCTTTTTCCAGTAATTTATCAGCAACCTTTTCAGTAATCACACTGCCCAGTCACACCCAATCTGTGATTGGAGGTATCTCACTTCATTTTTTATTGCTTTAGCAAGTATGAAAAGCATAGTGCCTAGAAGTCAACATCATTTCTATATATATATATATTTTTATAAAAGTAAGGTACAAAAATGCAAAATGATACAATTATACAAGAAAATGAATGCAGTTTTCTTTACGCCAATACCTCATAACCCTTTTCGATTAAGGAGTTCTAAAAAATATATGTTTGATGAAACAAATCTAACGTCCAGTGGAAGTAACGATGAAGGAAAAAAGGTCCCCAGGAATGGAAATGAGAACAGTTAAAAAAACAACTAAAGGAGCAGCTAGAGTTTGGAGAAATTTGAAGAATACTGTTTCCAGAAGCTACAATCTTAAGAGACGTTGCTATTTCTGGACTCTCTGTTTACCTGCCTTTAAATAGCATATGAGGATTAGCCTTTAAGAAAATTGGTGATTTTATATGCCTATAAAAGGCAAGTACGGCAAATTTCATGTGAAGAACTGACCAAGAAATAGCTAGCACTGCTGTTAACAAGTATAGGCCCATCAAATCAAGGCTCCTCGTTTCCAAAGAAACTTGTCTATACTTGCTTTACTTGGCTTTGATCAGCGAGTGGTAGATGGGCTTAACGATGATGTGGAGGTGCAGTGAATTGTCTACCAAATATTCGGAGGTCCTCTTCTGCAGGTCTGCATTGGCCAGGAAGTCGGGCACCTCATCTGTGCTCTGGTGGAAACTGTAAATGTGCTTCACAAATACTTTGCCCTGGGGCTTTTTACCAATCACCAAGATAATTTTCTGAAAGCTCACACCTGCAAAGTCTGAGCTGCTCATGGCTGGGCTTATGACGAGCCGCGGTCTGCCATCTTCAATGCGGGCTGATTGGATGGCTCCAGATGTTGAATCTGAGTAGACAGGACGTAAGCTAACTGGAAGCCAGCGGGGTGAAAACAGCATATTCCACGTAACCTTCTTTGCAGAATCATGGTTGCTCGGTCCCAGCTGAGTTTGGAAGCTTGTGCTCCTGTCGTCTCTGGCTGGGTTGTTGATAATCCATTGGGAGCCCCAAGAAGGTACAATATAGTTGCGAGGAATGAACATGCTGCAGTTAACCTCAAAGTACTTGCCGTACTGCAATGGTGAGGCAGAGTGGAACTGGAATGTCTGAAAGAGAAGATCTTGGATGGAATCATAGTACTTGGCCATCACCAAAGATTGCTTCTGAATCTGGAACAAGTGGGCGGGAGAAATCATTGGATATCGGATTGATCGCAGGACCTTCTCAATAATGGGAACATCAGGGTTGTTCTTTCTGATCCACTCCTCAATGGCCTGGTAGAGTTCGAGCTCATTCTGAAGGACCAAGTCGGAGCGCTGGAGCAAAGAGACCATAAGGTCATCACTCACGGATACCCATTCACCACTGTTGATGATAGTGGAAAGGTTCCAGGCCAAAAACTCCAGGCAGCTCTCCAGCAGGCCTTCATCATGGACCTTTAGGGCATAATGGTACCAGCCCACGACATGGCCTTGGCTGGATTCGGTGGCTAAGTGGTTCCTCATGTACTCTCTTACACCTCGTTGAAGTGCCCAAACATGATACTTGCTGGCCAGTCTGTGGAGGGTGATTGCTTGGTTCAACTGGATTGAGATCTCCCCAGAATACAGGTACCTGGAGAGAAAAGGTTGGATAAAAAGATCCTGTTACTGATGTTAATAATGCTCCAATGATTGCAATACATATGTTGTCAAGAATGGAAGTGCATGTACCATAGCTATTCATTTTTAGTATCAAGTTTACTTTCAAATACTTTTCTTGTTACCTAGCTAAATTATATCCAACTGCCTACTCGAATATTTGTACAAGGAATAGTTCGATCACACAAGAGCCAAATACTGATCCTAAAAAAAACCTTGTTTTTCAATATCAGATACAGGAATGTTGTAATTTACTGCTATTAATGATTTAATAACATGAATAAGTTAGACCAATGAAAATAAATCAAGTGAAAGAGCGATATGAAAACACATTTTTTATTAGATTGCTTTCATAAAGTGTGTTTATCCGTTTTAAAACTTCAGTTAGTAATATTAAATATTTGTCTGTGGGCTGAATATTTAAACAGTGGTAATCAGTAGACTACTGTAAAAGTGAACATGGGACACTAAGGGGCATATGTACATGGACTTAAAGCCACCAGAATGTTACTTATTAAGACGTTCTGGTGGAGTTAAGTCCATCGCCCTATTTACAAAGTGGCGTTAAGCCACTTATTGTGGCTTAACGCCACTTTGTAAATAAGTGACCCATTCATTCTACACTAAGGGGTATATTCACAAGAACGTGTGCTAAACATCACCAAAAAATGCTAACTCATCGCAGTCTATCGCGGGAAAATAACCCTGGGTTAACGTGGAACGTGGAACACTGCGGTACCATGCGATAGTCTGCCGAAACAGCGGGCAATGTCCACGATACAACCACCTCGACGGAGCTAAAAACACAAACCTCAACACAAAAAAACATGAGATGGGCCAAAGCACGATGAGGAAATCAGTGAAAAGCAGCGCTAGGCCTGCAATACACACATGGCAGGTGGGAAAAATCACTATAAAAGTAGAAAAAGCACACAAACACAAACTGACCAACACCCAAGCACCAAGGAGGCAGCCAGAGCAAGAGCAGAGGACGAGCACAGCCTCACAAGCACCCCGGACGACCAGCCTGGGACCTCAGGGGCAGGGAAGGGTAAGGACAAGAAGAAGAGGAAGAAAAAGTTCAGTCCGCAGGAAAACAGGATCCTGATCACGGAGGTAAATGAACACCATCAACAATTGTTCTTCACCTCCAACGTGTCATTGGGTACCAAAAATCGGATATGGCGGGACATCGTGGACAAGGTGAATGCCGTCGGTGAGCACAAGAGGTCAATGGATCAATGGACGAGGTTAAGAGGCGATGGATTGACATCAAGTGGAAGACCAAGGAGAAACTCGCAGCCAAAAGGCAGCAATGTAGACTGGAGGCGGGAGCCCAGCGCCACAGCTTGTGCAGGATGACATGGAGGAGCTGGTGTCATCAGTCATCAGTGTGGAGACTGTGGCCGGAGTAGGGGGTCTGGACACTGCTTGACAGGACACAACACAACCGCAAAAGGGTGAGTGACCACCAGGTACTGAGGGGATGGATGGAGAGGGCCACACTGGCACACATGCACAAAAAAAGCAGAGCACAGTGCACAACCACAATGACTCTGGGCCATGGCCCTGATCTACAGACTGTCACAATGTACAATGCCATGCTGTCTAAATGTCAACATGTACCATGCGGCTACATACATGTGGACACATTGTAATACACTCTCTCTCCCTTCCCTCTCTCTCTCTCTCTCTCTCTCTCTCTCCCTTCCCTCTCTCTCTCTCTCTCCCTTCCCTTCCTTTCCTTTCATTTCCTTCCCTCTCTTTCTCTCTCTGGCTCACTTTCCTTCTCTGTTTCTCTGTGTCTCGCTCCTTTGATGTGCGCATGACACATGTCCTGATTTTGTGCTTTTTTTTCCAGGCTGTGACGTCGAGGTTGTGTGTCTGACGGGCCCGACAGGAGTCTTCCGCATTACTGTTTTGTGTTGTGTTTCAATAAAGTTTTTGGTTGTTACTTCAGTGCTGTGTGACTGTTTCTCATTCTTCTGGCCACACATGTGTGTATTTATTTTGGCAATATGCATCATTGTGCGATTTTTGTGGCTCTTGTGTGGTGCACGGTATGTTATGGGTATGTCCGGGGTGGGGGGTGGTGGCAGGGGATGTTGTGGCCCTCATGGGTATCCGAGTTGCATGATCATTGTCTACTTGGCATCCGTGGGTCTTCAGGTGTGGCTCTTGGCTGGGCTTCCTTTCATGCTGTGGGTAGTCGTCCTGCTTAGCCCCAGCAAAAGGCAGATGTTAAATCCCTGGTGCTTTCGTGGTTTATTGCCTGTTTTTGTTGCACTTTGCCGATCTGGCAGTTCGTTGTGAAAGTGGTGTTGTGGTTTTTTCATGCATTTTTGCACGGGAACGCCTACTCTGTTCTCATTAGGGTTATTTGTTGGTGTCCACCGTAGCGATAAATTTTGGGGCAGTTATTGCAGGAATACAGGCGATGTCTGCAGGGCCGGACTGGGAACTAAAACCGGCCCTGGCAAAGTGCTCGGCTGGCCCCCCCTCCCCACTCGGGGGGGCTGGAGGTGCCGCCAAGCGCTTCGCTAGGGCCGGTTTTTGCCTGATTTTGTTGCAGGGCCGATTTTGCAGCTATGCTGCAAAAACGGCCCTGTAACAATATCGGCCCGCAGGGGGTCAAAACCGGCCCCCACCCTTGCGGCGCACCGGGGGATTGCCCGGTGCCCGCTATGGCCAGTCCGGGCCTGGATGTCTGCAGTTTACACCAGCTTGTTAATGGGGTTTTAAATCTATCTCCACTTTTGGTGCGTTAAGGTGGGGATGAATCAGACATAAGTTCTTGTGAATATCCCCCTAAGCGTGAAAGGGGTGGGCAATGGGTGTTGCGGTGGGCGTTCCGTCGCAACACCGATTGATTTTGACATTAAGAGATAAAAACCCTGGTCTTAACATGGCGAAATGAGGAAAAATATCATATTTCCCTTAGTTTTTGCTGTTTCTATGTGTGCAGCACACATAGAAACAGCAAATCGCCATGAATGATTGTTTATGTGCAGGAAAGTGTGCCTTCCTGCACATTCCAGCTTTCCTGAAAAAGGAACTGGATTGAAGAATTAGGGCCTCATGTAGGTAAATGGTATTTACCGATTCGTAAATACCGAATTTTACCAATTCGGTATTTACAAATCGGTAAATGCTTTGTAGGTAAATATTCTGTAAAAATTACCGAATCGTTAAGATTCGGTAATTACCGAATCGGTATTTACCGATTCGGTAATTGCCATTGATTCCTATGGGCCTTGAGGCCCATAGGAATCAATGGCAATTACCGAATCGGTAAATACCGATTCGGTAAAATTACCGAATAGTCATGGGTGGCAGGGTGTCACTTTGACACCCTGTTGCACCCCTGATCAGTGCTTGTGTGCCATGTGGCACACATTTATGCCCTAAGGTCATGCCCTAAGGACATGTATGTGTGTCACATGGCACAGGTGCACATGCACAGATTTGCATATACACAGGTATTCGTTATTTACCACCAACTAATAGTTGGTGGTAAATAACAAATCCTTAAGGCCCTGTGGCACGGTTTACAGTGCCACCTACATCTCAAATTACAGATTTGGTAAATACCGATTTGGTAAATTACCGATTCGGTAAATTTACCGAATCTGTAATTTTTAAGGCTCCTACATCTCAAACTCCAAATACCGGTCGGTAACGGACGAAATCGGCCGTTACCGACTGGTATTTGGCCACCTACATACGGCCCTAAGTTACTAAAAAATACTGGGCTGACTCTGCCAGCTGCCTTGGTAATATTACTATCAGGAACCGACCCACCATTGTACTTGGCATCACTGAGTAAGGCAGAAGATGGTGCCACCCACTGCCTGAATTAGGAGAAAAAAACATTCTTCCCTAGAAACAAAAATAGGACTACTACACCCATTACTACAAAAACCCTGCAAAACTGGCAGCCATCTTTAAATGCTAATCAGACATTGATATATCTTATCTCTTAAACCACTACGATTGACCTGGGCACCCTTGGAATGAGGTCAGATCAGAAGTATACTCTATTCTCCACAACCCAACTTTACTACCAACAAAGGCTTATCACAAATAATTGGGCTTCTACAAATTGCGTACTTCTTCACTGCCGTACAATTTTAGAAGATTGATCAGAATCTCCGCCCACAACCTTTCGGACCATCTGGAGGTACCTTCCAGCATTAAACAATGGACAAAAAACTAGAACCCTCAAGCCATAAGGCCTTCACTATCAAATACCACCCTAACCTTTCCAAAAATGCATCAAAAAATGTAAACACCAATTACTCAAAACAGACCCAGAAACTCTTATCTCAGACGCCTATTTTTGCACCAACAAGGGAACTCTAACTAATGACATTATATTTCATACACAAAGGAGACCCCAATGGATAAATATATTATTCTCCATGTTACGCATCACAGGCACTAGGAAAACACCTCACAGACTTAGAATATCCATCTCGCCCTCTTCCTTCTGCAAGGCAAATGCTACCACATCTATATTCAACAATGGGATCATTCTAATACAGTCCTTGAATGAAAATACAACAAGCGCAATCTTCCTACTCAAAATCACCCTAACATGCTTAATGAAAAGCTTTCACCCTCTACAACGCACATGGCTACTCCAATTTCAATCAGCCCACTTCCAGTCACAAGCGGGTACCTCCCGGATCTCGCTACCAACAATCCCACTTCAGAACCATCCTCTCAGTCAGAGCTTGAGAACTAGTAATAGTCGATCCATTTTTTCACCTCCCCAATTCCAGAACTAGTATAGACCATGACTTCATTGAAGTTCTTCCCCATACAACCCTTCTTACCTCCCCATACGCTCCAGCGAGTGCCATCCAAGCACTCTCAAAACGCTCCCATACTCACAGAACAACAATGTCCACAAACCTATATCCCATCACAAAACCTACCTTATGTCACCCAGATCCACTGGCCATCTCATAACCGCTCTCTCTACACCTCCTCTCCTCCCATCTAATTATCCTAATGCAGATTCTCAACAGAAAATGTCCAGATACACATGCATGCCAGGCCCCCATTAACGACCCCCAATCTCAGTATTGGGCCGAAATACTTCTCTCAGCTCTCTGACCTCCCTGCCCAACCGACAACTATGAGTAAACACGAATATTGATAAATGCGATTCAACGAGATTGATCTTAGCTTACGCCACCTTGAGGATGATCTCCAGAGACTCACATTCATTACACCTGATCTATGGCTCTTGCATGGTTAATATAGTACCACGATATCCAGAATGTATTCCTATGCAGATATGCCCACACTCTATGTCCCATACTTATCCACTCTTGGAACGGAATCTATACGATTCCCCAATGACGCTTCTCGCCCAAAGAGCTCGAATCAAGATCTATTGAACAATTTGATCCATGAACACCTCCTCTCTTATCAGACCGAAAAGAATATTAACAAGACTGAACTGACTCAAATCAAAACCATCCAAGTGAACCCATTCAGAGAACCGAGCTACAATCACAAAGTAGTAAACAATGAGCACATCAAGTGCGCCAATATATCACGGACGGCCTCTCATCATTCTGATAATCAGCTTAAGTGCATGCTCATTAATTGCAGATCAGCAAACAAACACATGGGGGATATTTATGACCTTATCCTCTCACATAAATTTGATATAGTTATTCTCATGGATATGTGGTTAAACAGGGCATCTCATCCCATTATAGACCTACTAGTCCCCCGTAGTCACAAGATCATCCAAACAGATAGACCCAAGAAAACTGGTGGGTGAATAGCATCCATCTACTGCAACACCCTCTCAGTATCCCAATCTGAAACAATCGCCCTAACTACATGCGAATATCTTAGCATTAGTGTCTCTTTGAAAAAGTAAATCCATTTGTAATATAAACACCTTCTCTCACCCTCCGGGCAATAACTTACTGTTCATTGAATAAATCATGGAAATCATCACAATGAATGATAATCTTCAAGGGCCCCAGATCTTCCTGGGGCACTTTAACCTACACTGGAACGATCTGAATGACCAGTTTGTGAATAACTTGAAGGTCTTCCTTTTGAACCATGAGTTGTACCAAATTTATGACAGGCCAACTCACAACAAGGGTGAGACTTTGGAAATTATAATTTCAAAGACAAACAACATTTCCTTGGAGTCCATTAGCCCCTGTGACTGGACAGACCATTATCGCATCACCTTCCTTATCAATTCAAGGGTGATTCCAATGAAAGGGCAACCGAAGAAAATAAAACATTGGAAAAGGAATCTTCGTACTATAAACCACAATGAACTAACTACCCTTTGCAATAATACTTTGATTCCACAGACCAACATGAATGATGTCAATGACCTCACAGATTTCTATAATACTTCCACATTGGAAGTCATGGACTACATCGCTCCCCTTCAACAAAAAAACATATCCAATAAAAAATCAAAGCCCTGGTTCAACGACAACTTGAACACAGAATCTAAGAATAGCAGAAAGAGCCTGGAGATCTTCCCCATCCTTGGAACTTCTAAAATGCTTAAGATCAACCAGGAACACATACAACAGAAAAAAAAGACAAGTGAAAGCTAATTTCTTCAGAGCATAGCTTGACCAAGCCAAAAATAGGCCCAAAAAACTATTAGAAATAGTCAAGCAGCAATCACATAACGCATCAAACCCGTTAGACCCCAAATCCAGCACCCTCCAAAACTGTGAAGAACTGGCTGCCTTCTTCATGGAAAAAACTACAAAGATTGAGAATGAACTATAACTTGCGAATGAACTACTGCCGGCTGCCTCATCCAGTTTCTCAAACACCTCCCAGTATACTGAAGAGATCAAAGCATGTATTCTCCCCCTGTGGACTAAGATTGTAAATGCCTCACTACGTCAAGGCACTATCCCTGATTGCCTAAAAGCAGGACAAGTAACTCCCACTTAAAAAAAAAAAACAACCCAGACTGTTCTGATCCTAATAACTTCAGACCCATCTCCAACATTCCTACTCTTGCAAAGCTCTTAGAAAAATGTGTCCAGATCCAACTCTTCAATCACATAGACAAATATCAGCTCCTTGATCAACACCAGTCAGGGTTCCGCCACGGTCACAGCACCGAATAGGCACTTACCCATGTTGTGTATGACATGCTAAAAATGCTGCATCGAAATTAATCATGCCTTTTGATACTGCTTGACTTATCAGCCGCCTTTGACACGGCCAAACATGATAGTCTGCTGAAACTACTAGAACAAAGGATTGGCCTATAAGGGACCGTATTGCAATGGTTTTCCTCATTCCTCCAAAAAAGATCACAGGGAGTCAAAATGAATCAATATCTGTCTTAGCCCCACGTGATAACTCTGGGCATTCCACAGGGATCTACTCTCTCACCCATTCTTTTTAAAGTGTTCCTGGAACCTCTAGCAAACCACCTAAAATCTGCTAACATCTATCATCATGTGTATGCTGTATCTCAAAATCGCCTCCCCAGAGGACATTATATCCCTCTATTTCACCGTGTAAAACAAACATCTTTGGCTCACTGATAGCCATCTCAAACTTAACGCTGCCAAAACTGAATTCCTTCTCATCTCATCGCCGAATAGCATCCCCAAGATCGAGCTTCGGTTGAGACATCTTACAGCCCTTAACTGCTCTCATCATATCATAGACTCTGCTAGATCCTTGGGTATTACATTAGACAAACATCTGACTATGCAGAACACATTAATGCTGCCACCAAATAACCAACTGAGCATTCTAAGTAAACTTAAACCCTACCTTCCACAGGAAGAATTAAAAAAAGCAGTCCAATCTCTTGTATTGCCCAGACTGGACTATGGTAATGCCGCACTATGCGGTTTACCTCAATACATGTTATACAAAATTTTAGGCTGTGATCTAAAATGGGAGCCAAAAAGAGAGAACCATGTGGTGGCCGAAATGCAGAACTTGAAACCAGGAATGCCTTCATCAATCCTAGCTTCCACTTAACCACAATGCATGATTTACTTTTTCACAGTTCCCCTTTTTCCTGCATGTTACTCCATCTATAGTAAAACCCTAGTCCACATATGGGGGCAAAAGACTGTCCTTTTGATTCACTTATCCTTATTAGGGCAGTGTGGTTAGTAGTCTAGTTCATTATTGTACTTATTTTAATAGATGCTGTTTTAATAATTACACTCACTTACTCAGCGCGAGAATCACATCGCACAGAAGTGTAAACTCTTACTGGATGGGCACGGTGCAGCCGATTTGCGGGCGGAATCCGGGGCTACATTCAACTTAGACGCCATCTTGGGGCGAGGAACGCGGCGCGTTCCAGTTGTTGGACGGCCACGCCCTCCCAGCCTACTTAAGGACAGGCATCAGATACCTCGGTGATTTTCCCTAAAATCTTCCCCTGAGGCGGAAAGCCAGGGGCTTACAAATATTAGAGGCAGCTTGCACATCGAATACCGAGCACATTTATATTTTAAAAATTGTACTTATTTTAATAGATGCTGTTTTAATAATTACACTCACTTACTCAGCGCGAGAATCACATCGCACAGAAGTGTAAACTCTTACTGGATGGGCACGGTGCAGCCGATTTGCGGGCTGAATCCGGGGCTACATTCAACTTAGACGCCATCTTGGGGCGAGGAACGCGGCGCGTTCCAGTTGTTGGACGGCCACGCCCTCCCAGCCTACTTAATGACAGGCATCAGATACCTCGGTGATTTTCCCTAAAATCTTCCCCTGAGGCGGAAAGCCGGGGGCTTACAAATATTAGAGGCAGCTTGCACATCGAATACCGAGCACATTTATATTTTAAAAATTGTACTTATTTTAATAGATGCTGTTTTAATAATTACACTCACTTACTCAGCGCGAGAATCACATCGCACAGAAGTGTAAACTCTTACTGGATGGCACGGTGCAGCCGATTTGCGGGCTGAATCCGGGGCTACATTCAACTTAGACGCCATCTTGGGGCGAGGAACGCGGCGCGTTCCAGTTGTTGGACGGCCACGCCCTCCCAGCTTACTTAAGGACAGGCATCAGATACCTCGGTGATTTTCCCTAAAATCTTCCCCTGAGGCGGAAAGCCGGGGGCTTACAAATATTAGAGGCAGCTTGCACATCGAATACCGAGCACATTTATATTTTAAAATTTTTACTTATTTTAATAGATGCTGTTTTAATAATTACACTCACTTACTCAGCGCGAGAATCACATCGCACAGAAGTGTAAACTCTTACTGGATGGGCACGGTGCAGCCGATTTGCGGGCTGAATCCGGGGCTACATTCAACTTAGACGCCATCTTGGGGCGAGGAACGCGGCGCGTTCCAGTTGTTGGACGGCCACGGCCTCCTCCATTTTTCAATCAGTGCCACGTATAAATATAGTATGCCTTTCCGTCCGCGCAGCGGGCGGGCGCAGCGGGCGCGCCGAAGGAGCGCCAAAGGCGAGCCCGTCTGCGCCCGTCCGCGCTGAGTCCGGGCTTAGGGCTATGACCCCTGGTCAAATTTCTCTACATCACAGTAGGATCTATTCACGCTCCGCTTTGCTGGAGCTGCAATCACATCATACTGCTAGTTGTACGGTACTTGCTCCGGCAAGTTTACCATATAATCCCATCTTCAAATGTCCTTTCTGCAGTACCACGATTCCTATACATACTTCCAACACTCCAGCCAAACCAGCAACCCCTGCTAGAGAAACAGTTATTCTCATGGCGCTTATAAACGCACGCTCTGCATGCAAACATCGACAGGAAATAGCCTATCTAATAGTTGATAACAACTTAGACGTGCTGTTCATTACTGAGACATGGCTGGATGAGGCCTCTGACCCAGATTTAGTAGTTGCCGTACCCCAAGGTTACAACATATATCGTCAGGACAGAGTACGGAAACGAGGAGGCGGTCTGGCTATTATAGCCAGAGAGCGTTTTCCCATCAGAACGACAGCCATCCCCACTATGACTTGTGAAGCACTGCAGTTCAGTATAAGGATTAGTGCCCTCTACTACTTTAAGGGATTACTAATATATCGACCTCCAGGCACAAGGACTGCGTTCCTAGAAAATTTGAGTACAATAATGGAAACTCTAGTCAGAGAGGAGACTTGCACAATATTGGGTGATATTAATTTTCACCTAGACCAAGCGAATAATAAGGACACACAGGCCCTTATTGGATATAGTTGGCCTCAGACAACTGATCACTTCCTCGACCCATCTTGCAGGGCATATTTTAGATGCCGTTTTTTCAAATGAGGAGGGTCTGCAGATCTCCAAAATTCTTCCTATGCCCTGGACCGATCATCATGCCATTTTTAGTAAATTGACCATAAAAGATACTTCAATGAAAATGGCTACTATTTCTTCCTCTGCACCAATTAAAATCTGGAAAGATATTAACCAGACGGAGCTAGCTAATCTACTGGAGGACACGTGTCCGCAGCTCTCCCCTGATCCGAACGCTGCTATCCAACAGTTTCATGATTGGCTAGGTAATGCCACCAATAAGCTAGTACCTACAAAAACTTTATCTAAGAACAGAATGACACCATCTGCCCCCTGGTATACGGAGGAATTAAGAAGGCAGAAACAGCAGAATAGAAACAGGGAAAGACAGTGGCGAAGAAATTATGCGTCCGAGGACAAGGCTAAATACAAAGAATCTTTGACCAGGTACAAAACAATGATCACTGAAGCCAAAAAATCATTCTATTCGCTTAAAATAGAAAAAGCTAAAAATTCAAGTAGACAATTGTATGACATTACAAGACTCTTGACCGGTAATGTACCTGATTTGACTCCTCCAGCATCTCAATCATTTTGTGACTCATTGGCCAAATTCTTTTTTTCGAAAGTCAATGACATCTATCAGGCCTTTTCTTTAAATCCAACAATACCAGTTTATTTTGATCTGCCATCTGACAGGCTTATGGAAAGCTTCTCGGTGATCACTGAAGACCAGATTAAAAGGATCGTATCCTCAATTAAAACCGGATCAACATTAGACCCTTGCCCAGTCTCAGCCCTCCTACCAGTGATAGACATCCTTATTCCAGTCATTACCTCAGTCTGCAACCTGATACTTAGCTCAGGTACTTTTCCTGACTCCCTAAAAAACACGCTGGTAAAGCCCCTGCTGAAGAAATCAACTTTAGATAAGGCAGATGTAAAGAACTATAGGCCTATCGCGAGTTTACCTTTCCTTGCCAAGGTGATCGAAAAGTCCATGAATCAACAGTTAGTTGAATTTATAGAGAAACATCAACTACTGGACGAAACCCAATTCGGTTTTCGAAGATATCATGGCACAGAAACTGCCTTAATTAAGGCGGCAGATGACATCAGGGTAATTCGTGATCAAGGAGGGACAGCAGTACTCATACTGTTGGATCTGTCAGCGGCCTTCGACACGGTCGACCATAAGATCCTGGTCGACCGTGTCGAAAAGCTGGGTGGTCATCACCTAGCGAGAAATTTGATTGCATCTTTCCTAGCAGACAGATCACAGGTAGTCACCTTGGGCCCGTATCAATCAGCCAAACTGTCATTACCGTGTGGAGTGCCTCAGGGCTCATCCCTAAGTCCGACACTTTTCAATATCTATGTGTCGGACCTTGCTAATGTCATCAAAGCATATGGGATGAGCGTTACCTCCTACGCTGATGACACTCAACTTGTATTGGCTATTAAAGATAACGGACCCAGGGTGGCAGACAGTTTTAGGCATGGAATCATTGCAATCAAAGAGTGGATGTCACACAATTGCCTTAAACTTAACTCTGATAAGACGGAGGTGCTCATTTTTGGACATCTCCGTCCAGAGTGGTCAACAATCTGGTGGCGACCCGCCATGGGAGGCCCCCCGTGTCCAGTTACTAAGGCAAGGAACCTGGGAGTAATTTTTGATGCAGAATTAAATTTTGTGGCCCATGCCAACAAGGTAGCGGCAACAGCCCATTCTAAATTGAGGATGATCAGAAAAATCATTCCATACCTGCCTGGAACTGCCGCGAAAACTTTAATAAGCTCTCTAGTACTATCATCCCTTGACTACTGTAATGGTCTGTTTTTAAATGCCCAAGCCAGGACTATGAATAAACTGCAATCAGTACAGAATGCAGCGGCGCGTTTGCTTTCCAAAACACCTAAGTTCTCCCCGATATCGGACACTATTAAGAGATATCATTGGTTAACGATCCGAAATCGGATCAAATTTAAATCGCTTTGTATCATTTACAAAACACTCCATGACCAAGGACCAATTTTCTTCAAAGGTCTGCTGATACCTTATAAACCAGGCAGACAGCTTCGATCAGCCAATTTGAACCAACTTGTGGTCCCTCGAGTGAAAACAGTCTCCTGGGGAGACCGGCGTTTCACAGTTGCAGCCTCCAAATTATGGAATACTTTGCCACAGCACATTAAGATGTCCTCCTCACTCTTTCAGTTCCGTAAGGGGCTAAAGACGTGGCTCTTTGAGCAATAAGTATATATCATCTTCTGTGCCGCCAATGATATTTAGGGAATCTCATCAGCGCCAAGACGCCCACGGGTATACGTTGCGCTTAATAAATTGCAAAAAATAAATAAATAAATATTAGAATCACCTCTAACAATTGTCTTCTGGTGTAATGGCATAATTTAATATACTAAAGTGAAATGCGTTGCAGTAGCTACTTTATAAAGAAATACACTGTTTGGAATTTTGAAGTTACCTAATCATATATGTACTGGACCCTCGGAGCTAAGCAACAGCAGACCCCTCACCTTCTTCCCCCTGAGTGTCAGCTTCTGTTGCAGCGAGGACAAAACAACTGCAAAAACAAATGGCTTTGAAGTGAGCATGCTTTAAAACCTTTTGTTTTGCTTTTCGTAAAGAGCCTTTGGACCTGACCCTCTCAGTGTGGTCAGCCCCAAAATCTGCATTCACTGTCCTGTTTTCTTAACCCGTTTTGTTGGCTTTTAGATTTCTGTGTACTTGGTGGCCTGTTTACAGATATCCAGTACTGGTGGAAGAATACGCATTGTGTTGACGAGAGTGAAAAAGAGAAGGAACAAAGGAGCAGGAAGCTGTGGGGGGGAGTAACAACTACTGCACAGGCATCCAACAGAGGTCCAGGAGGGTAGGATATATGACATATTTTCAGGATAATCACTAATTGCCCAACACAACCTGTTTGGATGACAGCAATGGATGAAAAGAAGGGAGGAGTGTGGAGCTGTAGGGAGAGCAACTTGCACATGTGGTCACAGAAAATCACTTGTAAAAGCTGGAATGCAAAGTAAATAAGAAAGTAACTAAGGGGGCACTCAGAAGTTGTCTGAGTCGAGGGGACTACGAAAAGTAACGGAGAAGCCGGGAGCTGTCCGAGGCATGAAAAATAATTTATTAAAAAGTACAATTAATAATTAAGGTCTAGAAAGCCAAATACAATAGCAGAAAAAAAGGTGCAGGGAAAGGAGCGCAAGTCACACAGAGGCTGTGTAGGTGGGAGGGAATTAGAAAAGGAAAAGAAGAGCCATGGAGGAAGAAGAAACAAACAAAATGCACTGAGAGCGGCTACAAGCACCATAAACGCTGTTTACATTTTTTTAAATGAATCTTATAGAGCGTTTAGAAATGCATAAGTCAAAACTGCTGGCACACAGCCTCATGCACTATTCACATGAAATTAAAAGAACGTGCTAAAAACAAACAATAGTTCAGAGATACCAAGCCCCTGAGTGATGGGAAGCAACAGAACGTTGCAGAAAAGTATGAGGAGCGGGAGAGAAGGTGAGGAAACTTACAGTCTGTGGGTGACAGGGAGGAGGGGAATAAATTAACGAGAAGGATGGAATAAGGTGCAAAAAAGACATACAAGGAAGAGGCCAAAAATGAGGTAGAGCAACAAAAGAGTTGAAAATAAAAGCATAGGCACTTTCACATGAAGACAATGTTAAACGGGTGAGAAGCAATGAAAACGTTTTATGGTAGACAAACATGGATTGCAAAAACGCACATTAGGAAGAGAGCTAGGAAACGAGGTGCTGAAACAAAAAGAAACAAATAGTTCCTCGAATGTGAACAATTAAAAGGATACAAGTCATCCTGTCAAAACCAATGGTACATAAGCTATGCTCCAGGGGAGTCATAAACACAAGCAGAGGATGGGAAGCCATAGAAGTCGATGCAAGCAAATGAGTGACTAGAAACTAATCAATGGTAGGTAATGGGCAGGCTCCAAGACCATTGTAAGTTTTTGGTATGGTCCACCTGGGATGTTTTGCAAACAGACAGCCTAAAGCTGTCTCTGGTGTGACCTAAAAATGTGCATTTGCAGAGGAGTCTCCATTTCCCCCGGGCGGAATTCTACGCTATGTAGAAGTCCACAAAGTGAAAATAGAAGACCTTTGGAAATATCATTCTAGAAACTCTCTCATGACCGAACTTTTCAGGCTTACTACTGGAAATGTTGAACAGTAAAACATGTTAAAGTACGTCTGACAACATGGTAAATCTCTGCATATACTTTTAACTTTTTTTCATAAATAGGCCTTTAAGTCTTCTAGCTACAGTGCATGTAAATTAGACAAAACCGTCCAACTTCCACACAATCTTCTCTGCAATACACAATATTTAGTGCCACCCTCACTAAGGGCTGAACAGTATGTAGTCATACACCAGATAAGGAATATATGGTTATTTCATGGATTATTGATTTATTTTTTTAGATATTTCTAAATCCATTGTGGTCTATGTAAGGAAGGGAGGGCTGTGGCAGTGAGTCACATGTAAGATATACACTCAGAGATATTTAGAAAAAGAGTATATGTAAATAAACTAAATCAGCCGCGGTTCGTGCAGGTAATAGTGATGAGGCAGAGGGGCCGGGTAAGGGGAGATTTCGAGGGACGATGCAGATCGAAACTTAAATAAATAATACATTTTCCATCAGCATTGTCCAGTAGCGGTTCGTGCATGAGGGCGTCGGGGCAGAGCCCCGCCAGTCTCAAGAGGATGGAGAAGGAGATTAGACTGGTCAGAGGCTGCGGCACTTACACTGTACATTCTGGTAGCAGTGCAGCCTTGACAGCTCTGTACAAACACACGCTTCGCATGCGTGGTGGGCGACTTTAATACTGCCCAAATCCCGCATGTGCAGTGTGTGTCTGTGAGGCAGTGGTGAGGGCAAGCTGGCGCTACTTACAGGAGTAGTTTTTCCAGTACTCTGGTCTGGAGGCAGACGGGTACAGTAAGGGTACCTCTGCGGCAGACCGGTACAGCAAGGGTACCTCTGCCTGGCACAGTAAGGGTGCCTGAGCCAAAGACCTGGAGCCGCAGGGAGGTTCCGGGAAAACCGCGATGGCGCCCCGTTAGTCCTTCGGGCGGTTGGGGGGTCTGACCAACTGGGGGTGTGCCATACCACGCTCCGCCCTGAAAGGGGCGGGAGTATAAGACATGATCACGTGATCCGTAAGGGAATCAGCAAAGGCTGCACTGTCCGGGCATCGACCCACCGTGCCCGCTGGCTCATAAGGCGGGCGGGGCAGCGAGGGGCTGCCTGCCCTGGATCGCCCGTAAGATAACCCACTAAAACAGCATACTTTTGTTGTATGAAAATAAACCTGCAGCAGTTCTTTACCCATAACAATGTGTCCTGTGTAATCATTATATGGGCAAGTGTATGATATGCAAGGGGGAGCATTTGACGGTGTGGGCACTATGCTGCTGCCAGCGTCCCCCACACAGGGACATCAGCAGGGCAGCCCCCTTAGTGCCCATTAGTCGGAGCACCCCCCCTTTCTTTCAGTCCTCGTAGAGGGGGAGGCTCGGGCAGTGCACCAGCCCCTCCTCTGGCCGGGTGCACCAGTCAGTGACGTGCATCCCGGGGAGGGCGCGTTGGGGGCGGGCTGGGTATTTAGGCCCCAGCAGCCCAGTATGCAACCTCTTTGCCGGTTGTCCTGCCCTCCTGGCTGTTTCCCGGCCGGACCCTGTTCCGGTCGTCCTGCGCCTGCCTGCCTCGCTGCACCCACCCTATCCTCGTACCCAGCAGCTGGGCAGGTGGCATGCTGATTTGGACGTTCTAATGTTTTCTTTTGTGTTGCAGGCGGAGTTACAGGGCGATCTGGAGGCAGACGAGTACAGTAAGGGTACCTCTGCAGCAGACCGGTACAGTAAGGGTACCTCTGCCTGACACAGTAAGGGTGCCTGAGCCAAAGACCTGGAGCCGCAGGGAGGTTCCGGGAAAACAGCGACGGCGCCCCGTTAGTCCTTCGGGCGGTTGGGGGGCCTGACCAACCGGGGGAGTGCCATACCACGCTCCGCCCTGAAAGGGGCGGGAGTATAAGACATGATCACGTGATCCCTAAGGGGATCAGCAAAGGCTGCACTGTCCGGGCGTCGACCCACCGTACCGCTGGCTCATAAGGGGCTGCCTGCCCTGGATCGCCCGTAAGATAACCCACTAAAACGGCATACTTTTGTTGTATGAAAATAAACCTGCAGCAGTTCTTTACCCATAACAATGTGTCCTGTGTAATCATTATATGGGCAAGTGTATGATATGCAAGGGGGAGCGGATGACGGTGTGGGCACTATGTTGCCGCCATCTGTGTAACAAGATGGCGCAGCGCCACTCCCGCCTGTTTCTATAAATAAGACAGAGATACATATTTCCTTTGTAGACACTGGGTGCGTGGTGAGTGGATGTGTCAGAGTGGGGCCGCCTGCCATGCTGCTGCGGGGTTCTAGCAGCCAGCTACCTGGGTTGCTGTAGCAGCCCCCCAGCAGAAGTGTAAATAACTTGTATGCTGTCAGGGACTTGGCCAATGGAAGCGTACAGTGCACCCCTACCTCCCCCAAGAAAGTCAGGAAGGACTGATGCTCGCTCCATCTTTCTGGCCACTTTTTTTTGTTTCTGGTTCCTACCCACTTCACATGCTTAATGGAGCTTTCCTCTATCAGGGCCAGGTCAAAGAGCAGAGTTAAGGGTGCATCTCAGTCTTCTGCTGGAGAAGCCTCGAAAAGGAACATTTAGAACATTTGCAAAGGTGATTAATCAACAACCATAAGCTGTCTTTAGATCTTAAACCTCACATTGGGGCCACTTCTTAAAATGTTTTCTAGGTGTTATTGTGACTAACGCCTGGAATATTCATAATTTGTGAATGCCTAAGTTACTCATGGGAGGATGTTGTTCACATGTGCACACATTACGTACTGGTAAGATCCCAGTGGATGTGTAGAAGTGGTTGTTCTCAGGAAAACGACAGATAAATTCAGCAATGTGTAGCAAATGTGGGCTTTCATTTTCCTTGTTTCCGCAAAAAAAGTAAAGCATTTCCAAACTTCAGCCCCATCTGATAAAACAGCTTTGTATTCCTGTCATAGCCCTTATCTTCCTAGCACCGATATAAGTGTTTACATTGGGAAGGCGGAATAATTACTTTCATTACTGGTCCTGGGACACCGCCGGCATCATAAAAGTATTACAGGGGTCGGCACAACCCGAGTTCAACCTTGAAAATCTTTTCGAGAGTTTTTTGTTTAAAATATGTGATGTTGGGCCTGCTCCAAAAGCATTCAACTGACAGTATTGTGTGATGTGTGTTGTGACAAGTATTCTCCCAACAACCAACCGTTGTTCTGTTTGATGTCCTGTGTGTTGTTGTTGTGTTCTGTGTTACTATTGTGTTCTGTGTGGTTTCCTGTGTATTACGGTTGTGCTCTGTGTAAGGTCCTGTGTGTTACTGTTGTGTTCTGTGTGATGTCCTGTGTGTTACTGTTGTGTTCTGTGTAATATCCTGTGTGTTACTGTTTTGGACTTTTACGCCCACTACTTTCAGATCCCACCAGCCGCCACTGGACACACAGACCTCTGTAGGAAGCAAATTAACCCCCTGAGCAATCTTGCCACCGTCCTCAGTGGCAGCCCCCTTTCGGGCATACATTAAAGCTGCCCCCTTTCGGCTATACATTAAAGCTGCCATCTACTTCCAGAAGCGACGGTGGCTTCTGTTGTCATGACCCTGCCTGAGTAAGCAGGTGCCCTTTTCAGGACATCACCTTCTGATGTCTTCAACCATGACTGTACCAGCCTAGAGCTTGGGTGGTTTACCGATCTCCCCCCCCCCCCCCCCCCCCCCCCAATGTCCCACCGGCTCCCTTGACACATCGCTTTATAGATACTGAACAGAGGAGCTGCGGATTAACCACGGCCTCTGATGTGCTCCTTTGGGGCCTTGAAACCCGATAGGCTGAGCGCGCTGCCAGACTCCTTAGAAAGTTCCCTTAAAACACGAGTGTTTGTTAATGTTTTTGTCTCGGTGTTCCAGCATCATACACAGTGTTCCCAACATGTTTATACGGATACACACGAAGGTACGAAATAGCATCAGGACAGCTCAGTGAGTTCAGGTGCCAGTTGAAGAGCTGCTGTGTAACAGTGACTTTGCAGCATAGAGCTTCATAGCGCTTCAGCTTAAACTTCTACTTTCTAAGCGCTGAAAATTACAGATGATGAGAGCAGTACCACATCTATTAAATATATTAAAACATCCATAAGCAAGAGTGAATATCACCCTCTATTCGGACAGAACTCTTTAGCGGCCGGGCGCCTCAACATCTGCATTCATGACTGTCAAATTTAAATGGAACGCCCCTCTACCTTCAAAATTCACCGGCCGCCCCTGGCATCATCCCTCGAAATCCGCCCTTACCCGGCCCCATTGCCCCACTTCTGTTACCTGCACGGACCACAGCTGAAATAAATACATACAAGTGGTGGCTTCCTTTTGTTATTCAGGCCATTTGAGAATTCAGAATTGCAAATGTACAAATGCAACTTTTCTTTCAAAATCATGTGGAATATGGTTGACTTGTCCAGGCCTACTTTTATTTCAATGTCCTTGATCGTACCTAATGAATTTTTCAAACAGTTGAGCGCAGTCCGCTGGTTCCTGCAAGGTCACTACAGTTTGGTTGTGAAAGAGGTCCTCGAAGACATCGCTCTGGAGGGCCAGCAGCAGCTGGTGGGTGTGGTAGACGCGCACCTCATCCGAATTGATAGTAAGTACCTTGATGGTGGAGTCGCTGGCATTGCCGTTCTGAAGCAGCTCCTGCAGCCGCTGGATCAGCATCAGGGAGTGGTTGATGACAGCTGTCGGAGCTTCCAGAACAACATCAGCTTTATGGGCTGTAGAAAAAACACAACAATATTAGAAATGATGTTAGGAGAACCCCCGCTTCACAGTGATAAATGATACAAAATAAAGTTTTGAACCTGAGGACTGAAAAAGTGGATGTACCATTCAATACCAGAAACCACTCCATAGGCAATGGGGACAAAAAGAGATGGAGAAGTTAGAGGTACGAGATTTAAGCCTGTGGATTTTTGCAAAAGATTTAGGGCTATATTTATCAAGTGGTCTTGTTGCACTTGCATCACGCAACGGGGTGCAAGCGTGACGCAACTACTAAGCGTGATTTATCGAGCCACGCAAGACCACATTGCGTGGCCCTGAGTGGCGGCTTGATAAATCTGAATTAACAATGCAGCGCAAATCGCTGCATTGCATTACTCTGCCGCTATGAGGCGTTCTATGTGTGGTGCATGGGTGTTCTCACACAACACCAATTAATTTTTATGCATTCCCAGATTTACTATACGTGGTAGACCTGGGAATGCGCCAAAACTGGTGGAAAAATATGTTAATTTCTCCTTGTTGTTTCCTCTTTGTATCTGTGCTACATTTTGCAGCACACATAGAAAGAGGAAAATTCATCAAGGGATTAATTTTGTGCAGGAAGGTGATCTTTCCTGCAGAAAATCAATTCTGTTTACAGTGCATGCACCATGGTGCAAAGGTGCCGGCATTGGCACTGGGCAACAAATTGTGTGACAACGCTGGGAAATGACAAAAATGCACTGTATATTGCTAAATATGCACATTCCTGCCCTTTCCCTGTCACACAGTCCAGCAAATTGACTTGCTGCGCTGCACTGCACTGCATGACTATTTGATAAACATGTTGTTTAAATTTCTAGTGGAATCAAGGAAAACAGTGCACAAATCAATGCTCCAAAGGGAACCAAGAGAGTTGTAATCACCAAATAACTCCCATATGATTGAGTCCATGAAACAGCCTTTCGTAATTTTTGCAATGCCTGCAAAACAAGTCTCAAATGTGAAAGGTATGCAAACAAAACGTTAATAAACATTATCAATAATATTTTTATTTGTCTATCAAAAATGTTCGCCCTGTTAAATAAGACAACTATTGCCACCCAAATAATGATGTGTCCTAATATGATATAAATATACCACACACAACGACATACATCACATTCTCATCCATCTACCTGCCCCAGTCCTTACACAATGAGTAGTTCTGCTCCACAGAAACTAATCACCCAGCTAAGTCTAAAATGTTCCCCCAAGATGGTGTCCATTACCCATAATGCATAAATGGAAGAACTATTCATGACCACATCCTGTAGCTTTTTTTTCTGCACTACAGAATGTTGTACCAAGCAAGTTTCCATTGTAGGTACTGTTTTTATTTTTTTTAAATGTTGTTTTTCTCTTGGGAGACTTGCTGTAGCAGTCTATTTAGATTCTCCTGCTTTGGAAAACAGGTGCGGATCTGTTATTCAGCATTTCAAGGACGAAAAGCTTCTTTTTTGCAGATGGGCTACATTTCCAGTTTGCCTAATGCTCACGCCGGGACATTGCCTGATTTCAAGATGGTGGCTCCTGCGTGAGATCAGAAGCCGCGTAGTTTAGTTACTATAGTAACCACTGGGAATCGGGAAATGTGCCCAAATTCAGCGTTTTCTGCCTTATGGAACAAACAATTCCCTCCACAAATGCGACAGCAGTCCCTACTGTGGATTCCGTGCACCTAATGATTATTGGAGCAGTCCAAGCTTCCTTTTAAATTAAGGGAAATGGATGGCCCTCCTTCTAAAACTCTGAGGCTGCACGTGGATGATCCTCATTTGGAGGATTTACCCTTTAAGTTACTGTAGAAAGCTGGCTCTTTATATACTATACCAAAGTGAGGTATAGTGTGCACAGAGTCCAGTGGAACCCCAGAGGTAGGCAGAGGTAAAGTTAGATAGCACCTCACTCTTCTATTTGTGGGAGTGTGGTCGAGCAGTAAGGCAGTATCATAGGGCAGTGTTAAGCATTTGTAGTACACACTCAGTCAGCAAATTAATTTACACACTCAAAGACTGAATATCAGACCAATTGTTTTTGTATAAAAATATTCTTTCAGTTATTTAATTTCCTAGAACCAAGCAAGCCTGGCATAGGTACGTGATAAATACTTTGCAATAAATATACAGTTGGAATACAGTTTGGATTGTAATTGTATATGCACTTTGTTTTGACTTAAAGTATGGTTTCAGAGAAATGCAATACTTTGTAAATACAGTACATAGACTTGAATGGGCTTTTCAGTAAAATTACAGGTAAGTTTCTTTTTAGGTTACTTTTCTTACTCAGAGTAGTATACCTGAATACTACTCTGGGACATTTCCTGCAAACAGGTAAGTAAGATCGTTTTTTGTTAGTTAGTGCAATTTTAAAGAATTTCTTTAGGTTTTCAAACTCCAAGAAAAACAGTCAATGTTATCCTATGGAGGAAAATAGTGTTATCAGTTTTAAGGTAAGTACTTGGTAGTGGGAGTTGAGGTGCTGGGGGTAAACTCAGGGGTCCCCCAGGGTCAAGGATGCACTCTTGTTAAACCCTCAGCAGTACTCTGCACCCGGCTGCCCTAGTGCTGCTGGGAGTTTGAGTGCTGAGGCTCAATATTATCCAATGGGGAATATGGACCCTCTGGTAGGTGGCTGTTGATTAGCAGGCCACTTGGGTGTGGGAGAAAAGCTTCTGGACTTTAGCTTAGGGCAAATGGGGAAACAAAGTAGTACCAAAGGTGCTCCCTCAGCGGCACTAGGGCGGCCTGGTGCCGAGTGCTCTTTCGACGTTAGGTTCCCAGTTGTTTTTAATGGGGAACCTCCGTTTTGCAAAGGCACTGCCGGCTTGGGGATGAAGGTCTTCTGGGTGCGAGAGGTAAGTTGGGAAGTTAGGGGTTGGTTAGGCACCGTCCGTTTGGGCACACAAGGCAGTGGGGCTTGGGTTGCAGGGGTGCCTCTTGAGGTGGGTTCTTCTTACCAGCTCCAGGCCGCGGTTGGCGGGACCTTCTGGATTTAGACTGCATACGTCGGCTGGAGACTTGAGGCAGGTCAGGGGTCTCTGGATATCGGGTCAGGATCGCCGGGGAGACCTCCCCTGGGTGTATTCCCACTCAAGCTCGGGCCGTGGACGGCGGGTGCAGAGTGGGGCGGATTTGCAGTGTCTGCCAGAGCCAGAGGTTGCAGATGAACAAATCCGGTGTTCACGGGAGACAAAATCTTTAGGGTCGAAGGTAGGCAGGTCCTCTGGAGTTTTCGAGGTAGCTCTGCAGGACACACCGGGATTTTGCAGGTGCAGGTTTGAGGGGGAGACAGGCCAGTAGGGCTGGGGTGAAGTCAGTAGGCGTCTTCCTCTTGTTAGCTGCTGCATGGCTGATTGGTCCTTCTTCTTCTTCTGCTTCTTGTAGTTTCTTCTTGTCTGAGGAAGCAAGGTTTAGGGATGCCTCTCTATAGTAGATTTAGGGGCGTTACAGGTATGTAAAAGGCAGGGACCAATGGGTCCCTTCCCTGGGGTGGGCACATACCCTATGATTCCACCCTCCAGTGGGAGGGGGGCATGGACCTGTCCCTGGTTGGCTGAGTCCCCCCATCTGCAAGATGGCGGGGACTGGGAGTTGTGCTTCACCTCCGCCTCCCCCACCTGAGGGGTGGAGTTGACAGAGGCGGGCGCACCTCTCTTCCTCACTTGTTTTTCCAGCGGGTTCTCCTGACCAAAATGGGGGTCAGATCCAGTGGGGACCAGTTGCTGACAGCAGCAAGTAGTCTGGGGAAGCTCACAAAGGCGGCAAGCCTTTGAAGCTTCCCCTTCGTGAACCCTGCCCATCCTGTGGGAGAAGACTTGGCACCTCATCCCAGTATGTGCATTGTTTCAGGCCCCAGAGAGCAGCAGGCTCTCGACCCAGGGGTCCAGAAACATATCTAGTGGTGGCAGCATAAATCAGCTACTCAGCCTGGTCACTAGTGGTGGGTTTATTTTCCGGGGGCATCTCTAAGATGCCCTCTGTGTGCATTTTTCATTAAATCCCACACTGGCATCAGTGTGGGTTTAATGTGCTGAGAAATTTGATACCAAACATCTCAGTTTCAGTGTAGTCATTGTGGTGCTGCGGAGTTCGTAATGACAAACTCACAGCACCATATTCTTAATGGCAGACTGCACTTACAATGTCTAAGAATGGACTTAGACACTATAGGGGTACAGGGCTCATGCACCTGTACACTCACCACTGGTATAGTTCACTCAGCTAGAGGGGTGACTGATATCTGCCAGGGCAGTGGGTTGCAGGCATTGTCGACTCTTCACTTTGTTCTGGACCACAACATGCAGCCTGCAAAGGCAGTGTGTGTGTAAGGGTAGAGGACCTCTAAGGGTGGCACAATAAGTGCTGCAGACCTTAGAGGCCTTCTCTGGTCACAGTGCCCTGGGTACCTGTCATACCATTTACCATGGTCTGATCTGTGGCCAGAGATGCCAATTGGGGTTAGGCTTCATTGCAGTGTTAGGGAAAGAACATATGCTCTGGGTACCTGATTAGTAGGAGCCCAGGGCACACTCAGTCAAAGCACATTAGCAATTCAGCAAAAAGTGGGGGCAACCATGCAGAAAGAGGGCACTCTCTCACAGTTACCCTACGAGGGTTTCAAGATCTTTGGCCAACACCTTGAGGACATAGTTAAGCAGGCCGTGGAGAACAAGAAATTGGTCACTCCTGTATGTCACTCTACTAAGGACATGGGATTTTGTTATAGAAGAATGTTTCCACCGCCTCAGGCCAAGGTGAATAAGCAGCCCTTTCAAGGCAGGGATCGTGGCTGGTGCACCATATACTTTCATGCCGCACTTGTCAGGGTCTGACTACGGTGCCTGCCTAGAAGAATGACGACATCTCCCAGAATGCCTAGCGTGGTGTGGGACGGATTTCGGAAGGCATAAAGACCTATGGGTGCCTGGGATCAGCGCACGTGATTTGTCCTTTGAGATTTTGAAGTTGCGGACGCCTTGTCCCCGCGGAGTTGCTGGGGAAGTGCGGTTCGTCTGCTCTGTGGCTGCGGAGCAAGTTGTGTGTCGAGTGTTTGTATCGACGTGAATAGACAGTTACCGGCTGGTGCTGTCTTTTGTTTTACCCGCGAGGTGCGTGAGACGCTTGGATTGCCCCCTCCGCGCTCTTGCGGTAATTGGTTATCTTTGATGGTGAGACGCCGGAGACGCCTGGATTGCCCCCTCCGTGTCTCTCACAGAACGCGGTTCATAAACCGCTTTACAATCACCGGCTGGTGCTGTGTTCAAGGGGAGACGCGTGAGACGCCGGTTTGCACCCTCCGCGCTCTTAAATGTTTCAGTTCTTACTTTTGGGTGTTTCGTGGAGACGCTTGGATTGCACCCTCCACATGCACTAAGACTACTTGATTTACTCTCGGCTGAGAGCATCAAACAGGAGCCGCTTGGATTGCACCCTCCTGATTCTTGTACTTGGTGTTGCATTACTTTCCCTCTCTTTCAGGAAGAGCCGGTAGGCTACATTTGATTTTGATTATATTATCATTTCGTTTGGAACAGTGAATCACTGCCCTTATTATCTACTTGGGGAATAGGAGAGATATCGATCCGTCAAGACTGTGATAAAGAATTCCTTTCGGTATCCCTTCTCTTGGCACCTGGTGAGTGTTTGTGGGTTATGAGAAAGGGTGAATGACGTACATGACTTACAGAGTATATAGGAGGGCACTAATTGTTATTTCATTTCCTCAGCAAGAGAAGGGTTTCAGCAGAGGGAAGGGGTCGCCTCCTGAGCATTATCAGGTGAGGGTTAAAAAAGCATTATAGAGATAGAACAGGGAGGTAGTGAGGTTGTGGACTAACGTATGCCCTCTTTTGTTACAGGTCCCTATCCCTGCTGCTCCTACCCCTACCTTTCCCTCGCCTGACTGCCTTGAGCTCTGGAAGTTACTGATAGTCAGAGTGCAGGGACATCTGGAGGTGGACCCCATTTGAGCATCGTTCCGACCCCGAGGAGCAGCAGCCGTGACAGAATCACGTGCCCACGTTTAAATACTCCTCCTGGTCGGAAGGATTTTCAATTATGGCTTCTATGGATGATGTGCTTCAGGTCTTGCTGTTAGTACAGCAAGAACTAGCAACGTCTAAGGCAGAGACCACCGCCTTAAGGGAAAGACTAGATCGCCAACAGGCTAATCCTTTTGATGCTGCGTCAGGAGGTCGGTCGATACAGGTAACCGTTCCTCCACCGATACCCCTAGCTAGTCCCGAAAGATACTCGGGTGACCCACAGAAGATTCAGGCTTTTCTGACCCAAATCACCCTCCATTTTTCGTGCAGGCCAGCATCATTTCCCAACAACATGTCCCGAGTGGCGTTCGCCATCTCCTATTTGTCGGGGGATGCAGCGAACTGGGCTGTTCCTTTCGTCAGAAATGACGACCCTATATTGAACGACTGGTCTGCCTTTCGCAGAGAGTTTGAACGTGTATTCGAACGGAGAGCAACTACACTAAGCGCAGACAGGGAGCTATTGGAGCTCCGACAAGGGAGGAAAGATCTTGTGTCTTACATGACCACTTTTAATCGACTAGTGGCCGAAACTGCATGGCCCGAAGAAAAAAGGATGGCGTTGTACTACCAGGGACTGTCGGATGAGTTAAAAGATGTGATAGCACAGATTGACCCACAACCCACAACATGTATTGCCTGATTAACCTCACGTTACATTTAGACCATCGTCTGGGAGAGAGGGGAGGTGATCGCAGAAAACATTATAGGCCTTCCGGAACCATGGGGCAAGTAACGCCACCTGGCACAAGGACCGGTGACAGTAACCCAGAGCCGATGGATGTCGGTGCCATCCGATCACCTTTGACCAGGGCAGAACGAGAGAGCCACCGCACACAGGGGCTTTGTATGTATTGTGGGAAGAAGGGACATTATGTCAAGGAATGTCCCCTCAAACCAAAAAGACCTAAGTCCTTTTTCTCTGGAAAGAAAGTGGCTCTCACCGCTGTCAATCCAGAGAGAAACGCCGAAAATGTTTCTTCAAATAAAGGGTCGGAAACAAAGGAATGGAGGCTGACCTCGTTGGCTTCTACCGAAAACAAAACCCCAGTTACGGACAACTCTTTGTCCACGTTGTTACAATCCAAGGGTAAAGAGCACATAGTGTGGAGCATGGTAGATTCGGGGGCGACTGGGAACTTCGTGGATGAGGGATTGGTGCGTCGTTTGGGTTTAGGAAGAGTATCTACTGCCAACCCAGAAACCGTGCTGGCCGTGGATGGTACTCCCTTAAAATCCGGCCCTATAATTGAGCATACTGAGGAAGTGATGCTGATATTAGAGAACAGTACCGTCAAACATGTTGAGAGCATAGTGCTGAATATTATTGAGGCTCCGCAATACGAGTTAATACTAGGAATCCCATGGCTGGAAAAGCACAATCCTTCTATAGATTGGAGGGAGAAAACCGTGGGTTTTCATTCAGAGGAGTGTCAGAGCATTTGCATGAATACGCCTACATCACACACTCTAGCACTAACACAGATTATGCACTTAGCCACAGCAGCGGAAAAAGCAACCATCTTGCCTACTGCTTACCTCAAGTACAGAGAGGTTTTCAGCGAAACCCAGGCCGAAGTGCTCCCTCCACATCGGGAGTACGACTGCCGAATAGACCTGGTTGAAGGTGCCGTTGTTCCGTCTTGCAGGGTGTACGCCTTGTCCGAACCTGAGTCCAAACACCTGCAAGAACATTTGGCACACTTTAGTGCTATAGGTTTCATCAGACCCTCCAGGTCTCCAGCGGCATCACCTCTGTTCTTTACATCGAAGGCCAACGGGGAGCTGCGCACCCTTATTGACTATCGCCAGCTAAATAAACAGACTATTCGGAACCGGTATCCTCTTCCACTCATCCCTGTTCTTCTGGACCAGGTGAGGGAGGCAGTGATCTATACTAGGTTGGACCTCCGTGGTGCCTATCACCTGGTCAGAATCCGCAGTGGTGATGAGTGGAAGATGGCCTTTAAGACCCGATATGGTCTTTTTGAGTATCTGGTAATGCCGTTCGGGCTTTGTAATGCTCCGGCAGCATTCCAGTACTTTCTTAACGATGTGTTGAAAGAATATCTGGATCAGTTTGTCATCGTGTATATCGATGACATTCTGGTCTATTCAGACTCACAAACACAACACGTCAGTCATGTACTCCTGGTTTTACAGAAGTTGCTAGAACACCATCTCTACTGTAAACTCAGTAAATGTGAGTTCAGTGTGGATGAGGTGGAATTTCTGGGGGTTATACTGACACCGAGAGGTTTCCACATGGCAGAGAGGAAGATTGAAGCGGTGCATGCTTGGCCGGTGCCAACCAGTGTGAAAGAGGTGCAGTGTTTCCTTGGCTTCGCCAATTATTATAGCCGATTTATCTCCCAGTTCTCCTTGCTGGCCTCTCCCATCACTAAACTACTGAGAAAAGGGGTTCCTTTCCAATGGAATACCGAAGCCATGGAGGCCTTTGTGTTACTGAAGAAGGCATTTGTTACTGCCCCAATATTGAAACATCCTCAATTGGACCTGCCCTTTATAGTAGAGGCGGATGCCTCTGATTCAGCGGTGGGGGCAGTTCTATCACAAAGGGACAGGGAGACAAGTCAGTTGCATCCGGTTGCCTTTCTGTCCAGAAAACTTAACTCTGCTGAGGCCAATTACACAATTTCTGAGAAGGAACTGCTGGCCATAAAAAGAGCATTCCAGTAATGGAGACATTATCTGTGGGGATCACAACATCCTATAACAGTGTATTCCGATCATAGAAACCTGCAGTTTATGAAGACCGCCCGCCACCTCTCCCAACGGCAAATGAGGTGGATGCTGTTTTTTGCGGAATACAATTTTATAGTCACTTTCCGTCCTGGATCAGAAAACAGGAAAGCAGATTCTCTCTCCAGACAAGGGGGAGACCTGGTGCCAGCAAAGGAACTGACAAGAGCGATCATCGCACATGAAAAGGTGGTGTGCATGATAACAGCTGATCGTTTTATCGAACAAGTCCAGAAAGACAGAAACCATGTCCAGTGGCAGAAATGGGCAAGTCAGAACAGTCTCCGAACCATCCAACATGGAGTACCCTTGCACGGTGGAAAGATGTTTCTACCCTCCCATGATCTACGACTTAAGGCGTTCAATTGGTGCCACGGGAACGTGTTGGCGGGGCATCCTGGAATCAAGAAGACTGTCCATCTCGTAAAGCGCCATTTTTGGTGGGAAACCATGACAAAGGACGTGGAAGAGTGGATAGGACATTGTGACACCTATGCGAGGGCAAAAGGGGACCATTCCATGAGTCGTGGGAAGCTCAGGCCGTTACCCACACCATCCCGTCCTTGGCATACCGTTAGTCTGGATTTCATCATGGGTTTACCCATGAATCAAGGGTACAATGCGATCATGGTAGTGGTGGACAGTCTGACAAAAATGGGGCACTTCATACCATGCAAAAACCTTCCCACTGCCAGTCAGACTGCTCAGTTGCTTCTAACACAAGTGGTACGGATACATGGTATCCCACGGGTGATCGTCTCGGACAGAGGACCGCAGTTCGTGGCCAGGTTTTGGCACATGTGGTGCAAGGCTTTGAGGGTGGAAGACGCTCTTTCCACCAGTTTTCATCCTCAGACGGACGGACAGACAGAGCGACTCAATCAAACGCTCAAACAATATCTGAGGTGCTATTCGGAAGAAGCAAGTCACTCTTGGGTCTCTCTTCTCTGGCTAGCGGAGCTCTCATACAACAATGCATGGCATAGTTCGATAGGAGAAACGCCTTTTAAGGCTAACACAGGCTTTCATGCTAACACTCTGCCATTGACCGTACCGGGAGAAGTCCAGAATCATCCCACTGTGGCAGCGCATGTGAAAGCTCTGTTAGAAACACACCGACGGATTCAAAAGACCCTGGTCCGAACAAAGACCTCGTACAAAAAATGGGCGAACAAACACCGACAGGAGGGTCCTCTGTATGAGATAGGGGACAAGGTGTGGTTATCCACGAAGAACATTCGATTCCGATACCGTAGCATATTCCATCCCCGGTTCATCGGCCCCTACTCAATCATCAAGAAAATCAATCCGGTGGCATACAAATTGAAGCTGCCTGTTTCTATGAGGATTCACCCGGTGTTTCACGGCAGTCTGCTGAAGCCTGCTGGCTCGATGCGACGCAAGGCTGCTCCGCCGGTACAGCGGGATGGTCAGCTGGAATACGAGGTCCGCCGCATCTTGGATTCAAAGTTTCGCCAAGGGAAGCTGTGGTTTCTCGTTTCCTGGAAGGGGTATGGATCTGAGGACGATTCGTGGGAGCCTAGCCTGGAGGTTCACGCCCCGCGATTGATCCGCTCATTCTACCTCCGCAACCCGCGGAAGCCGGGCGCTAGGAGACACAGGGAAGGGGGGTGTACTGTCAGGGTCTGACTACGGTGCCTGCCTAGAAGAATGACTACATCTCCCAGAATGCCTAGCGTGGTGTGGGACGGATTTCGGAAGGCATAAAGACCTATGGGTGCCTGCGATTAGCGCACGTGATTTGTCCTTTGAGATTCTGAAGTTGCGGACGCCTTGTCCCCGCGGAGTTGCTGGGGAAGTGCGGTTCGTCCGCTCTGTGTCTCTTCTGAAAATCTATGACCTGTTAACCACAACCTCTTGTCTCATGAAACCATCCTGTGCCATGTCAGGATTCAAGGCCTTTCAATGGATGTCACTCCAATGAGACCTCCATGCGATTCCCTGGCTTCAGGCATTCAAAGCTGAACAGCCAAATTACCTCCTCCTGCAAGAGAAAAATAATGAAAACAGAAACCAGTCCTTCATCCTCGCCTTTATTCTTGCAGTAGCAAATTAACCACTTGAAATATGTAATATGTGAAGAACTGCAAATTATGTACATATTGTCTTATTACTGTTATGATTTGCCACCTATCTCGTGTGGTAACAGATTCTTTATCTTCCCAAACCTAAAACATTCTAATCAAAATATTGCTACAGGCAGCGTTTTTTGCGTAAATCCTCCAGGTTCTGTTGTTAAGGTAAACATCTATGAGAAAAGAGTACTTTTTCTATCTAGAGGCACTTGTTGAAGCATCAACAGATCTTGGCCAAGCTTTTAATCAATATTTGTTAACTGTTCCTTGTGAACTAACAGCTGGTCCCCAGATATCTCCTGAGGGTACTTATAAGCTGTGGAATACCAACTTGACAGTAGATTGTCAGGAGCTAGTGCCACTGCTCTTTGCGATACAGGTCAGAACATTTCACACCCTTAAAAACAAAACTAGAAATGAGATTGTTACAGTGCTCTCATGCTTTGGGCAAACTTTTCTTTTCCATCTTCATCAAGACAGAGTTTAGGTCTCGTTTAGACAGTGCTTGTGCTGTATCTTTGAAACATATTGTATATACTTTATGGGCTTACAGACTGACCATTGTTTTTCATTTGTTTCTTTGAGTGTCCATTAAAAAGCCTTGCTTCCAAGTTGTTTATCCTTCCTATTTGTCCCTCCTTTTTATGGGTTGTTCACTTCCCCGGAGCATCCCCCATTACTTGTAAACTTGCACTTGTCCCATTTTAGCTACTGCTTTAGGAACTTCTTTTTTCTTTGTCTAAGAGCAGTTCACACGAGAGCTCTGTGTTTCCACTCGCTCTGAGCTTTACTTTAAAAAGAGCTGTAATTCTTGTTCTCATCTCATTGCATTTGCTGTTCATTCAAAGACCGAGATCAAACGCCAGATGCTATTTCCTTGAGGGCACCTGTTTGCTTTTCTTTATCTCACTTTCCATCCATCTGCCCTGGTGTAATTACAGTGTGATGCCAGGGATTTCATTGCATTTAGGATAATTCCAGCCCATTGTCTTATGCCTTCATTAAATCTGTAAATCCTTAGCTGACCCAACTCCATTTAACCCTCGGTTCTCAATTAGAAGGCACTTCAAAACAATCCAGAGTTTTGCGAGCGCCTCTTTTTTTAGAAACACATCTCAGAGTCGACAGAGCAGGCATTCTCTCTATTCAGATTTCTGTCACCATTTTGTGACTCGGTGAGCATCCCTCTATCTACCTCTCCCTCTTGCTCTCTCTCTCTCCCTCCCTCTTGCTTGCTCTTTCTCTCTCTCTCTTTCACTCACTCTCTCTCTCCCTATAGGTGCACCACTCAGACCTGTTTTGCCTCTCAGGCCCAAGCACATGTTATGTTGCTTTGCAGTTTATAAAAGCTGCTGGAAATGATTCCCTGGAACCAAAACACCATATGTTGGGGAGGAGTGACAGGATGGTGGATGGCCCTTAAGGAATGGATTTAATCGATGTTTTCAATACCTTAATCAATACATCTTGATTGACTTGTTCTTCGAGCTTGGAATAAGAGGTTTTTCTCTTAGGTTGCTGAAACCCTTCCTTTTGTAGAGGGCACAACATGTTGCTATGGGAGAATTCCCTTTTGACCAGTTTTGCCTGCCCTGTGGGGTGCACAGGGCTCCTTGTTGAGCCCTACTCCTTTCAACCTTTATGTCACCCCACTGGCAAGGCTTATTAAATCCTTTGGCTTCTCTGCTGTATCATACACCAACAACATTCAAATAGTGGCCTCTGTATCTAGCAATCCAGAAGAAACTACATCAAGATTTAACACCTGCATGGGACAGATAGACAATTGGATGAAGGTCAGCTGCTTAAAGCTTAACTCCAGGAAAACCGAGGTCCTTATTTTAGGCAATGACACCTCTTTCTGATCACCAAGCTGGTGCCCTAAGGAAATGGGTTCATTACCTTTGCCTGTGAGAGAAGCTAGAAAATTGAGTATTGTCTTTGACAATCAACTAAACTTTGAAGATCAGGTCAATGCCCTCATTTAATCCGTAGTCTTCATTCTGAGAATTATTAGAAAGATTTGCCCTTTTATTCCATCTGATCTTAAAAAAACTGTTGTGACCAAATTGGCTTATCCAAACTGAATTATGGCAATGCTCTATTTCTGAATATCCCCAAAAGATTCCACCATAAACTACAAATGCAGTAAAATTCATCAGCACGGCTTCTTCTGGGAAATCCCAAATATTAATCTGTGTCTTGGGCCCTAGTCAAGCTGCACTGGCTTCCGGTAGAAAAAATAATTGATTTCAAAGCACTATGTATAGCCTTTTAGGCATTACATAATATTGGTACAGATTATCTGAGGACAGATTTACCTGGTACACCCAGTCAAGGAAACTTATATCATCAGCAGTTACGTTTCTGGTGATTCCCAAAACTAAACGAGCCTCTTGGCGAGGTAGAAGCTTTATTTTGGGAACTGCTAAACTGTGGAACTCTCTCTCCATGATTTTGAAGAACAGCTCCAATCTTTTGTCCTTCAGGAAATCTCTCAAAGACTGGCTTTTTAGTAATTAGGGTACAGTTGCGGTCGGCAGTAGGTGTTTTTGTAGGGCGGTGACGTGGGCAGTGGGAGGGGCAGGGTGGGGGGTAGTAATGTATGGATTACGGAGTTTTACAGGTAAGTAAACATTTAAATAAATAAAACGAATTTCGTTGCACGCACTGCATCACCAAATGTAATGCAGTGCGCGCAACACAATTCATTTTATTTATTTAAATGTTTAATTACCTGTAAAACTCCGTAATCCATACATTACTACCCCCCACCCTGCCCCTCCCCTGCCCACGTCACCTCCCTACAGAAACACCTACTGCCGACCGCTACTGTTAGGGTAGTATCTTCCTCATAAAGACAGAAGCAGTCCAAAGAAACCTCATGCATTTGAGTGCTCTACAAAACCAAAATCAAATCAAATTGTCCTCCTGGGATTGAACACATTATAACCCCACTAGAAAACAAGCATTGACAAAGCCAATAGGTCTTGTTCTTTTTGTCAATGCCAACCAGCAATAGCAGAAACCATTGGGAAAGAAAGTGGGTCTGTATTGGCAGCCAAAAGGCGAGACCTATTGGCCCTTCCAATGCTTGTTAAACACACAATCACTGGTACTGTATATCATTTTAGTATAAACACTTAATTATTGCTATGGGGGACTGTATCATAAATCATTCAACATTGACTGATGTTATAACACTAACCATAAAACTATAGGGCTGCAAAAAAATGTAGCCAGAAAACTGACTACCAAAATATTGTGGCGGTCGTTGTATATGACAGGTAAGTATGTGATGCATGAAAGCATCTCTCATGGTTCTCACAGGTTTACATATGTCAGTGCAATCTAATAAAACAAAAGCAGTGGTTAAGTTGGAAAAGAAAGCGTGCCGGTGTCTGAACCTCTGGGAAAACGCTGGTGCGCTGAATAACTAGGCTGGTAGCCTTACATCCACCTCCTCGTGCCTTTATAATCCAGTGCTATACACTCGCTGCCCCTTTATCTCACTCTTGTTGCAGGTTCCTTCTTTTTAGGTTTCGCTGGAGCACGGAGCTTTTAGCTCCGCCTCCAGAGAAATCTGTAGTCTTCACAGTAAGGGACACTTGAATCCGCCCTCTTCCGCCCTCTGTTCCATTGGCTAGCTCCATAAATGGAGGCTAGCCATTGGAACAGAGATCTGTCCGTCAAGGCCGGACCAGATTCGGGGGCGTTCCCGCGATTTTTTCCCTCTCCGCCTCTGCGATGACGTCATCGCGGCGGTGGGCGGAGTTTCGTTTTTTTTCCTTGGGGTGTTTGTTTTCGTCATTATGCCGACCACGGCCGCCGGAAGAAGTCCCGGTGAGTGTTCGTTTATCCCCCCCTCCCGCTGTCCGTGTCTTTCCCGCCCCCCCGCCGTCCGTGTCTTTCCCGCCCCCCCCCTCCCGCTTCCGTGTCTGCAGCGGAGGACAAATACTTCTAGGCACTTAAAGGTGCCAGGATTTATTAATCACTGCTAAGGAGCACAACCCTGGCATTCAATGGCTGCAGAAACCCGCCAGGGCGTGTGGGCGTACCACAGTGGGAATGATTGCAAGTGGGCACTAGGGTTCGCCCACCAGGACAAAAAAAACACCACCCTAAAGAAAAATGGATGTCGGAACCATGTGAACGCACGTTTGTGGTTCGTTCCAACTACAGCTTTGTGGTGTTTCTTTCTATACACTCCCTTGATCGAAGAAGTCCTTCTTCTAACACTGCTTCATTCCCAAGCATGCGCTTGTGGGTAAACTACGCTCTCCCCAGGCATCCTTGCATTGCTGACTCTCTACCCATGCTTGATGTCAGCTTCCAAATCGCAACGCCAGGCACACGTTGGGCAAGAGAAGCGCTGAGAATGGATCACGCTTAAGTCCTGTTTGTGGGGTGCGCCACAGAAGTGGATGCAAGAGCACGGGCAGTTCCTCATATGGGTGAATACGTGCATGGACTGTAAACGTCCGCATCACTAGTCTGCGTCAGCGGCAGACGGCTGTGGCCAGGCTGCCGTCTGTGACATGGCCAACTCTCCTGGAGAACTTTCTACCTGTGTCTTCCCTCAGTGTCCTCCCCAGTATTCACTGACTAATGTTTTTGACTGTGTTATAGCTTTTGAATTGCGCACATTCACTGTTCCTCTCCTGTCCGCTCGCACTATCTCACCTGCTCGTAGCCTGCTTTTGGTACTATTTTGTGGGGATCTGCAGTACATGTATTCTTCCTCGTTGTGGCCAAGACCATTAACCCCCACATGAGTATTCACACAGGACAATTCCCTCGGATGAGGACTGCAGTGAAGCGGAGGCAGGCTGCTCCACCAGAACATCGAGACAGCAGGGCATTGCCAATGGGTACCACGCCACAGAGGAGGCGTGTGCCCTCGGGCACGGCGCGTAGCTCTCCCCTGCTTCTGTGTTATTCCTTTCCCTGCAGAGTGCACTTGATTACCAGGTAGCACAGCAGAGGAAGGGGCGGAGTCGAACCATACTACTCGGAGGTAGGGTGGCAGATTTACGGGCCCTGCCCCCCCCCGCTCCGACAGCAGTCCCGGGCGTGGGTGAGGGCTCGCCAGGCCACGCCGAGCTGTAATCGAAGCCACGTGCAGCAACGCGCTGTGGCAGACACCACTTGCCCCGCTGAGAAGGGGGAAGAGCTGGAACAAATTATATGCATTCAAAAATAGTTAGACTAAATTGACAGCAGAAATGGCCTGGTAACCCGAGTCTAAGGTTACCAAGTGCGTGAAACGAATAACCGAGTGGCCTGCGTCCCGCCAGCAGCCGCGGCAGCGGGGGTGTCAAATGCGGGGTGCAGCCAGGCCCCGGGAACTGGGAGCCAGTGAGAGCTGATGTACCTGCAAGGTGAGAAATGGAGTCTCCGCGCTGACCTGGGCACTGCCACAGATGCCAATCACTTTAGGTATGCAGAGCTCTCCAGTCTGTCCACAGTCCTACCTAAATCTGCCCCCTTAACCGATAAATCACCCCTAAATAGACTGCACTGAGCGCTGGGAACTGGTTAAAAACTTACACAAAGCCTTAGACTCTTAGCATAGCCATGATGACATCACAGAGGGTTTGGTGGCCGAGAGGCTCCCGTGTGACTTCTCTCCTTCCTCCTCAAGTTGGAAACATATCTGACGTCATTGGCACTTCACCCCGATGCCAGAGAACGCTAAAGGATGCCACCGAACTCTAGAGACTTTTGTAGGGTGACTTTCCGAATTCTAGACACCTCTGGCCTCACTCTCCCCAGGACCTCTGTCCCATCAACAAAAATATTAGAGTAGCTATTCGCCCAAATTAACTCTCTGAAAATTAATTTACTGCAAAAGTGTTCTCTAAATTAGTTTTTATGATTCACAGATTTCGTCTTTCAGAAACAATACTTATTGGGATCTGCTCTTGGCAGGCTGCAGTATTGCTGACAGAAGCAAACTGGGCAGCCCTTGGGGGCAGCGCTTGTTAGCTTCACATATATTTATCATAATATGTATCTCACCAACCAAGCAAAAAATCTCACAAAACTCATTACTTCCTTTTAAAAGTTGTACCGAAGAATACTAAATATCTGTAAACGACCGCTGCTGTGTTTTGTGCTGGCCAGCCCTGCGGGCTGATTTCACTAAAGGGGTTTCTGACTGGAATTAACTTTTTAGGGGTATTGATGCTAAAAATGAACGGTGTGCAAAGACCACCGTCTCTCCTCTCCTCCAGGGAAGATGTGCATAGCTCCTGATTTTTTTTTATTATTATTTTTTTTTAACCTTTACTAATTTTACAAATAATTCGTATTAAACTTCTTACGAGCAACGTTTATTGCTGCATTGCAGGACAATATAGGCTGCAAAACAAAAGTTTCACTCTAATCCAAGCCAACCAAACTGAAAAATGCATTTAGAGATTCTCTCAGCAAGTCTCTTATTGTTGAGCTTTTGTATGCACAATCACATTGTTCAGAAGTACATTAACCACCTGCTTTGAGGCGAATACATGTGAGGGCCCCTGTGCAGTGAAGGGAAAGCTGGGGGAGAAGAGGTGATGTCCTTGGCAGGCAGGATCACTGCATGCTCCCTTGTGCGGTGGGTAAAGGGCCAGGCCATGGAAAGGACCTGAGATGCATGCAGCCCTTACCCAGGGCAATTTTACTTGTCCAATCTTCTGGCTGGAAAACTGGTTCCGCTGCTCCAGCACCCTGTAAATCAAGGTGCACGAGCACCGGCCTACCAAGAGTTGTGCAGAGCGTAAGTGCCACGTGGGTTCTCGGTTTCTCACAACTAATTCCGGGCCATGGTGTTTTCTGCAGAGGATATGTTATGCTGAACCATTTTATTAACAATAAACAAGGATAATTGTTACAGAAGTCACAATTTTCACTCGGAAGTTAAAAAGTGATGAAAAAAATGCAACCTTTCCCACAGTCCGTTGCGAGTTTGAGCAAAACAGAAAAAAAGTATTTGCACGAGGTTTCGTTTAGATGAAGGGCCAGGTGACTGTTGTAGTGTTTCTGGTCGATGTGATGGCATGAGTTCCTTCCAAATGTGCGAGGGATGCTCGTGGCACCGGTTTCTGGCGCCACCTCCCCCCACACATCTTCTGGTAAAAATAGACTGCGGGTATTAGCGTGGGAGGGCATGGGGTATTTCTGGAATATCAGGGAGAGGGAGAGAAAAGCTGGTATTTCGCTCTTTTACTCACCTGGAGCCTACGCGCCCTTCTTTTTGCTGAACATGCCCTTTCTATAGGGCCTTTTATGGTGCCCCTCCTCCTTTCACCCCAGTCCTGATGAAGACCCCCACGTAAGGGATTGAAGAACCTACATAGGCACTGGGTCGAAACGTCGAGACACTACACTCTGCCAATATAACCAACAGTGATTAGTCCACTGTGGTCTTTTGTCTGAACAATGGCTAGATGATCATTTATAGAGCATATGTTATGAATCTATTGGCCGAAGAAAAAGCCAGTCTGTAATATACATATGAATCTGTGATTGTCACTACATTTCCTTTCCTTATACCCTTTTAAACCTCACTTGAATCACACAGCTTTCCCTATTCCCCTCTTCTCCTGGGCACTTACTGCTTTTCTAATAACAATTGATGCTAGAAACGCTGTATGTCCAGTGTGATTAAACAACACTAGTACATTATTTATATAATGTTGTCTCTTTTATTTGTTTTCATGATTTATGTATGATTTATGGTTGTTATTGAAATAATAATTTACGCAAACTCAACAAGGTATCTGTTTTATTGTCGACCAGTAAGTAGGTGTCGGGATGGATGTATGATTGCAAGGATGCGTGACAGAGTGCTTGTTGATGTCTTGAGTGCCTAAACTCCGCAGTAACTGAAGAGGCCCTTTCAGTTATAGAATGTAGAATGTCTTTGTAGTGCTTGTTTAGCCTCATCTGGAATTTTTTTGACATTCTTTGAACTGGTGTGAATTAAATCATTAAAACTATACATAAAACCTGACCTCTCCTGTCATGCCAAGTTTTGGTGTTGTTTTGTGGAGACAGTTTTTCTCCTTTTCTTTGGTTTATTTGTAGCTTTGGCTAAAACTTTCATGTGCTACTTAAAATGGTGAAAGTAAATTAGGCAATGCCTATAACCTTTTTTCTTTACCCATTACTTGTAAACCTTTCTAGGACCAGCCAATTGTAAATGACCTTTTTTGGAAAAGTTTGGTGTGTACTGTACATGAAACTGTTATAATTGAAACAAAAATGCTTTTGCTGTGGACTTTTCAATGTAGTCATAACTGATGCATTCCATAATAAGGAATTTAAACTTCAAGTTTTGTTCATATTTCTCTTGCAACTCTCCACCCCACCCCTCCTTAATATGCAATGAATGTCGTCATAGCGCCTGATCTAATTCACAGCCGCATGCTGTTGAGTGTTATTAGTAGCCAATGTCTGAAATTTGCATTGGACGGTGTACACACCGTGCAACGCCCGTGCGGCCACCTGTCTCCGCGCCATCTCCGCCACACACCAGATGCGTACCCTTTCATAACCGCTTTCAGGGTGCTTTCAAGGGGGAAACGACCGCCATGGCATTATCCGCGCAAACATCTGCAGCAAATGTTTATCAATTTAGGAAAAAAAGTACCATAGCAATGCTTGCATAACAAATTGGAAATGTGTGTTTTAGAGGAATCTAGGTTTGAGGTTCATTGACTCTGTGTGTGTGTGTGTCTGACTCTGTGTGTGTGTGTGTCTGACTCTGTGTGTGTGTGTCTGACTCTGTGTGTGTGTGTGTCTGACTGTGTGTGTGTGTGTGTCTGGCTCTGTGTGTGTGTATCTGGCTCTCTGTGTGTGTGTCTGGCTCTGTGTGTGTGTCTGGCTCTGTGTGTGTGTGTCTGGCTCTGTGTGTGTGTGTCCGGCTCTGTGTGTGTATTTGTGTGTGGGGCTCTGTGTGTGAGCAATGCCAATAGCTCAAACTTTTTCAAAGGCGAAACCATTGCATTGTAAATGCTTGTTCCCGTTGTGACAGCTTTCCTCGTTCTTTTCCTTGTCTTTCCAACTTGTGTGTTTTCCCCTCTCTTGCTCTCTGGGGAGCACAGAACATCAAGCACGAGGCATCCGGTTTCAAACTCAAAATGCCCACATCACTCACTTTATGCCAAAGGAACGAATCAGATATGAAACACCTGGTGTTTATTTTCAAGATGTGGGTAAAGGACAAGTTGTTTTTTGACTATTGTTCATACGCTATATAAATAAATATTATTTGGAATAAATACTGTTGAGTGATTTTGTCATTACTGTTTATCAGATAAGTGGAAATAATGCTTTATGTTACTAGCTGGAGGGCTCATATTGAAGGCTGGGGGGATATTTGGCCGGGGACTCATGCTCAAAGAGGGTCTCAGGTTTAGATCCTAACTTTTTGGAGTTTGATGAATCTAGACTTATTGTTAGGGGGGTTTAGAGCTGGAACTGGCCTCAATTTATTGGGCTATTCGCTGAAAGGACTGTTGTTAATTTTAAAGGGTTGGCGATTGTGTGCTTCCCAAAAATGAATCGGTGGGATACAAGTTATGGTCACTATTTGTGTATTTTTGTTAAGGGTACTTTAGTGAAACTTTAAATACACTATGTTTCTGAATAGGACTTTACCACATATGATGTTTCTGCATTTGTGAAAATGCTTCAATGTAGAAGACAAAATATGTGAGAATGTGGTTATTGCACACTTCAGCACTTGTCTCTTCACTCTAAATGCCAATATAGATAGCTGTAAGGCACAAATTGAACATCTTTACAAACAGATAATTCAGTTATAGTCTTAGATCTAACAAAGAACTTACTTGCTAATTAATCTAACCCATTAGCCAACAAGTTTTAAACAACAAGCCCTAATTCAACACTGTGTTGCAAGCCATCTTGCTGTGCCGAGCTGCATCATAAGGAAAGTGCAGGGATGCACTGAAAAGTGCAGGGATGCACCGTATGTATAGCAATACGATGCATGCGCTTTCCTCCGCTGGTGCACACTTATCTGTCTACCACCAACCCAGGCACCCTTGTACCTTGGTGTAAGGGAGCCTGTGTTGCAGGGGTGATCGTTTGTGTGCATTAATGGACACTTTCCTTCACAAAAATCACAAAAACAATCACTGATGGTGTTTTCCTCCTTCTATGTGTGCTGCAGAATACAGCACACATTGAAAGAGCAAACAACGAGGAGAAATAAAGGTATTTCCTCTTCATTGCACCACATTAGTGATTCACCTGGGGAGGCATTAGAATCTGAAGCATTCCCATGTTTCAAAAACCTTTTAATTCAGGGAATACATCAGAATCCATGGGCGTTGTGTGTTAACACACACAGCAACATCCACAGAACACCCCTTTCACATAGAGTAATGCATAAAATGGGGCAATATTTACAAGGCCCTGAAAAGCCATGCAGGGTGGCTTTGCGTGTCCTTGTAAATATGTCTCAGCATTGCGCGCCACTGGACCATCAAAAAAAGTGATGCTCTGGTGGTGCAAGGGCCTTTTAAATATGCCCCTTAGGGAAATATGTATTAGAAAATGACGCAGCACACTGCTGCAAGCCATCTTGCTGGACCGAGCTGCGTCCTTGAGAAAGTGCTAGGATGCATCGTATTTACAGCAACAAGATGCATCCCTGTACTTTCTACTGTGCTGTCACACAATTGGCTGCCTAGCGCCTAAGCAGGCACCCTTGCACAATGGCACAAGGGGGCCTGCGTTGCAGGGATGATTGTTTTTGTGCAGGAAGGGGCACCTTCCTGGACAAAAGTAATCATTGACGCCGTATTTCTCCTCATTGCACCACTTTAACGCCTTCCCCGGGGAGGCGTTAGAATCTGAGGCCTTTCCAGGTTTATGAAAATCAGGGAGTCTGTCAGAATCCATGGGTGTTGCCTGGCAACACCAACAGCAACACCCATGGAACACCCCTTTCACACAGAGTAATGCGTGAAAGGGGGGCATATTTACAAGACCTTGAAAAGCCACACAGAGTGGCTTTGCGTGCACTTGTAAAGAAGGCTCAGCATTGTGCGTCACTGGAGCATCAAAAAAAGTGACCCTGCGGTGGCCCAGGGGCCTTGTAAAGTGCCCCATAGTTTTTTTTTATTTCTAAGGACAGTTTGTAACGTCAAATATATTATTGCAATCCTGTTTAATTTTTAGTCAAAATATAAAACCTAACTTCTTTTTGCCTAATATTGTCAAGATGTGGACAGGTGAATTACACAAACACACTCAAAAACAATGCTAAGATAAATAATGACACCACACCCCGAACAACATACATAAGACACACATCTTAAATCATACTTGACACACCATTTATTTTACATCAAAAACCTAACTTCAAATTCAGCAGAGCGCATAACACTGCTCAAATTGTAGAACCCAACACCACATGCCCTACACACCACATACACCACATGAACTAGCCCCCACTTCATTTGCCCTCTTCTACCACTCTGTGTTCCCTAGTGAAATCAGGGTCGTGGATGACCCCCTTAAATCTGATATTGTTATAAAACTCCACAAAGTCATTCTTACTACTTTTCTAGAGGTAGCCAATCTCTCTTTGTAATTGGCACCCGTTCATCAGGCCTGAAAGCGAGTGAAGGTGATACCCCTACTGAAAGAAAGTGTCTCTTCACCCTAGTATACCTGAAAACTATCAACCTATTTCCCTGCTCCTTTTACTAGGTATTGTTGTGGGTGGAAAAACATGTATATAAACTCCTAACTGAGTTCTTAGAAGCCGATCACATTCTGGACATGTCCCAAAATGGTTTCAGGTCCAAACATAGCTCTAAATCTGATCTCTTGACCGTGACAGAGACTCTTCAAGGAGCTGCAGCCCTTATCTTTCTGGACCTGATCACTGCCTTCAACACTGTATCACATAAGGTGCTTCCCCAACGCTTAAGTGGTATAGGAGTCGGTGGGAAAGCTCTATCTAGGTTTGTCTCCTTCCTCAGTAATGGATCCTTTCAGGTTCTTTCTCTTCCTTAGCCATCTTCACTTATACCCTTAGAGCATGGGGTCTCCCAGGGCTCCTTGTTGAATCTTGTTATCTTTAGCACTTGCATTAGGCCCTTGGGGAAAGTGTGAAGTCCTTTGTGGCTCCATAGTATCATACACAGATGATACTCAACTTACTTTCTCCTTCTCTACTGATGCTTCTCGAGATATCATTCAGTTTAAGGAATGTAGGCTGGGAGTGGCCAGTTGGGTGGATAGTAAGAGTCTGAAACTAACCCTAATAAAACTGAGATCCTGTTGTTCAGAAAGTTCACCCAGACCTGGGGAGATCACTGGTGATCAGAGGGTTTGTGGCCTATTATCTAGGTATCTGGCTAGATGATTGCCTCTTCTTTGAGACTCAAGTGAGAACTCTAGAAAGCAAGTGTTTCAGCCTCCTGCGAAGCCTCAAACCTATAATCGGCTTCTTCCAACCCCACATTCAGCAGCTGATCATTCAATCTCTCAATCCTGTCATGCCTGGACATCTTGAATCTGGGTATGCAAGAAATCAATTCTAAAGAGGTTGCAATCGGTACAAAGGGCTGCACTTGTAAAAAGGTCAGGCTACCAATCAGTATAAAAGATCCTTAAGTATTGCCCGGCGGTGTCGCCTCTTAAACCCACAAGATATTAACCAATGAAGAGGCAGGCGCTGGAGACTGGAAGGCAGGAAACAAGGGTTTATTCTCTCCGGAGGAGAACACATCAGTTCGGACAGCAAGTATCGTCACGAGGTGCTCTAACCGCATCTCTGAGGCCTGGCCTCTTATACACAGTTTTATGATCTTTATTGCAGGTAACACATTCTTGCAATGCTTTGAAGTATGAAAGGACATCCTCGGAATCTCCCCTTCAGGCCCGTTCCCACACACATTTACAGTTGAAGTCCCCACCCCGGTCACAATAGGTGATGATTATCGCGCAGCTGGACATTCCGCCGATTCACGGAATGTGTGGGGTTGATCGGATATCATAGGGTGGGGGCTTTGATCAATTCGAGGGCCCTTTAATGGGGGAAGCTTCCTACTGTACGGGGGGGGGCAATAAACAGTATCCGCAGGGCCAGGTGGCGGCCTGAGAACGAGGAAGACAAACGGGCGCGCAGGAAAGGGGGTTTGTATCAAAGGGCCTGGGACCATGAAAGGAGTGAAGGGAGGTGTCGCGCTGGGAACAGGATGGGATTCCGGGACAGAGCTGCGCTGAAGAGGGGTTTACGACTCAAGGCATGTGAGAGCGGGGGGGGGGGTGCCGGCGAGGTTGAGGGGTTGAGGGAGAGAGAGAGACGCGCTGGCTATCAGCGAGGGGCAGGGAGGCCATGGTGCTCAAAATGGCTGCCGCTTACGTGCACGAATGGGTTCAAGAAGAGCAAGATGGCGCCGATAATGTTGACGTTTGCAGCCTAACTTTTAACAGTCCTCCCTTTTCAACATATCTAGCCAACTTGCCTACTCAATGTCAATCTTCATCAAATTCCTAACCTCGGCATCATATAATGCTCCCATGCGTTCGTTTCCAAAGTCCACAGTCTTAGGGCAAATACAATTTGTACATAGTGAACACAGAGGTGGCAGACATTGAATTCCTAAGCATAGACCGCATATTACAACTACAGGAATCAGGATAATGGTGAACAGTCTCCAGCCCCAGTTCTTAACGGTGTTCCAGAACCAACCACCAAGCGACCATTCTTCCTGATCCTGGTGGACTTCTGAAGAGAGTCTGTGAAGATGTTCGATGGCTTTGTACACTGAGGGTGAGTTGTCCGGTATGTATGTACAGCAGCTGGACCCAATAATGCGGCATGCTCCACCACGGTCCGCAAGAACCACATCTAGGACAAGGTGGTTCTGGAGGGCCACCAAGCGGACCGCTTGAAGCTCGGCGGTGTTGTTAGCAAAGATACCAGCTGTGATGTTCATTGTTGTCTCAACTGCCTGAGTCAGATGTCGGATGGCACAGCTGTTTGCCATCGGGCCCCAGAGGGGAACAAGTCCCTTCATAGCATCGAGGAACTGTGCTCCTGTTGAGTCGGCTTGCTCAATGTCCTTGGCTCGTTTTTGTCTATGATGATTCGCTGGGGCCACATAAGTCGGAGGAAGGATGAAGGAGATGAAACAAGTGCCCCCCAGCCTTTGGGGAGCCAGGTGTAGGCCTTTGTGCCGCAGACGAAATACATGTTTGGGGACGACGCAAAGGAAGGTGGATCCGTGGAGTCCAAAGTTCTGGTAAAACGGCAAGCACTGCGGCCCACCAGCTGTGTCCCATGTCCTTCTATGCACATGTGGCCTGTGACGTTGATGACTGACAGGGCCACAGTCAGAGTGGCAGCCGTTCGTTTCCGCAGGTAGGAGAAGGTGGGTCTGGTTGGATTGTTGAACACCTGCATTTCAATTCGTTCTTTAGCAGGGATGTCCATGTGGATTGAGTCGTTGGAGGTCTGCGGGCAGAAGTGTGCCTTTGTTTTGTTTCGCCAGACCCCGTGGAAGGAATGCGTTACGGTTTTGCTGGAGGTGGCATTGTCCTTATAGCTTTCTTGCAGGAGGATCAGCCAAGCAAGGCAGGAGCCATGAACTGAGAAGGGTGAAGGGATGAATGGTATCGAGTGTCCAGTGGCGTGGGGTAGCAACCCACAGATCCAACAGTTGGTGGCATTGGTGGCGAGATTGTGCTGGTGAAGGAGCTGTACGAAAGAGTTATTCCAAAACTCCTTTCGCCTCTCTCTGAGTTGAGGAGAAAGCGAAATCAGATAATGTTCCTTCATGGTGGTAGGCTGAGCAGTGGCCAGGAATGTTTCGTGAGCAGGTGCATTTTCTTCCACAATCCAGAGTGTGGTCATGAGGAGAAAGCAGAAAAGGATTGTGATGAAGAGTGCAATTGTCTTTGAGCTGTGGAGTCTGTCTGTTCTTGGGTTTCTGTAGTGGGTATTTCCTGTTGCCTCCATCATTTTCTTATTTGGCGCTTCCATCATCTTCTTATCTGGCGCTTCCATCATCTTCATCTTCAAGGTGCTCGGTAGTGGGCAGAACCACAGACTTAGTTTAGCTTCTCTCCAGGTAACCCTTGGTTGCTTTGGGTCACCGTTCTGAGATTTAACTTAGTTCGTGGTCTACTTAGCCGAAGCTCCCTCCTTTCGACGCAGGAAATACCCTTCTCTGGATGGCACAGTGGGATCAGAGAATTTTGAAAGTTCAAGTGCTTCGGTATCAGGATAGCAGGTTAGCGACGGTCGGTCCTTGTTCAGGAGCTCTTCTTGGTTGCTGATGTTTTCTGTCGTGGCCAGGGTCGAGGAGACCTTCTTACAGTGGTGTGCGTGCAGCCAGTGCCGTTTCCCCTCCACACGAAGAGCCGTCCGGGTGGTGATTAACACTTGCCAGGGGCCCGTCCACCGGGGTTCCAAACTCTTCGACCGCTGAAAGTTCCGGATCAGCACGAAATCTCCAGGTTGGATGGCGTGACCCGGACCCCTGGAAGCATCGGGGATGGCCTGCTGCACCTGCTGATGAATGACAGACAGAGTTTCAGTCAATTTATACAGATAATCAGACATTAGGACGTCCGGGACGTCATGAATGGAAGTTGGTTTCGGTGCAGACCAGACACTCATGGGTCGACCGAAAACAACTTCATAAGGTGTTAAGTGATGTCTGGTGGGGGTGGAACGCATCGATAGCAATGCCAGTGGGAGGGCGTCTGGCCATTTCAGACCCGTGGTAGCCACTATCTTGGCCAGTTTAAGCTTTAGTGTGGCATTGTGTCGCTCAACAAGTCCAGCAGACTGGGGGTGGAAGACTGCGTGGAATTTCTGCTTGATGCCCAACCCCTTTAAGATGAACTGGATGACTTCGGCTATGAAGTGGGGGCCATTATCGCTCCATAAAATACGACAAAGGCCGTAACGGGGGAAAAACTCCTTTAACAGTACTTTTGCAGTGGCCATAGCAGTGTTGTCACGGGTTGGGTATGCTTCCACCCATTTGCTAAATGCGCACACCACGACAAGTACATATTTCAGGCCTTGGCACCTGTCTAGCTGGATGTAGTCCATCTGCAGGACTTCAAATGGGTGATTTGGGACCCCAAATCCTCCCCGGGGTACTACAGTTCCTTTCCCGGGGTTGTGTTGCCGGCATATCAAGCATTGTTGGACCTGGCGTTTGACGAGTCTGTGATTTTATCATTGTGCCAAACTCTGGAGACAAGTTCAATCATGGGGGCTGATCCTATGTGGGCAGGGGAGTGTGCCATAGCCAGTATGGGAATCAGGTACGAGTCAGGTAGCAACCATTTGTTTGTGTCTCTTGTCCGCCAGCAGCCTTCGTCATCTTTTAATCCCACCCGTGTCCATTCAGTCAGCTCGTGCTGTGTGCTAGCCGTTTGAATGTCTCTAATAGTGTCCCTAGCGTCAGTCCATTTTTCTGCTTGTGACCTGGTCACATACATACGTGTTGTCGTCCTATTTTCAGCTGTAGTTCGGGCAGTGATGTCGGCTAGCGCATTTCCCTGCCCAATGATGTCTGTCACCTTTTTGTGTGCCTGGCATTTGACGACTGCAAGCTTTTTGGGGAGAAGGACAGCTTCGATCAAGGCGGAGACTAGATCCCCGTGCAAAATGGGGGTGCCGTGTGAGGTCAAGAATCCCCTTTCCCTCCAAAGGAGCCCAAAATGGTGAACCACCCCGAAGGCATACTGGCTGTCGGTGTAAATGTTCGCTGTGGTTCCTGCTGCCAGAATGCAGGCTCGTGTCTGGGCAATCAGTTCCGCTGCCTGGGCAGATCGTTGCGTGATGCGGGCTGTCTCGACTACAGTTCGAGCCGTGGTGACTGCATAGGCAGCGGAAGTGGTGCCATCGGGGAGTTTGATGCAAGAACGTCCACCCACAGCTCCCCGTCAGGGTCAGGGAAAGCCGTGTCTCTGAGGTCAACCCTACTTCTAGTCTGTTCGTCCGTAAGAGTCACGCAGTCATGTACAGGGTGCACATTGGGATCGTTCTCTGGTAAGGGTAACAGAGTTGCCGGGTTCAGTGTGGTGCATCTTTTCAGGGCGATATGGGGTGCAAGCAAAGTCAGTTCGTATCCAGTCAGTCGTGCACTCGTCAGGTGTTGCGTCTTGGTTTGGTTCAGGAGGGTGTCAACTGCATGGGGTACCAGTACCGTGAGGGAATTCGAGAGTACGATCCCCTCACTCTGTCGCATAGAGATTGCAGCAGCAGCTACAGCTCGAAGGCAGGCGGGCAAGGCTCTGGCTACAGGGTCAAGAGTGGCAGAGAAGTAAGCGCACGGTCGTTGCTTTGGGCCGATGGCCTGGGTCAGGACAGATAAAGCGCACCCCTCCCTTTCGTGAGTGTAAAGGGAGAAGGGCTTTTTGTAATCAGGGGTACCTAGGACAGGGGCCGAACAAAGGGCATCTCGTAGTTTCGTGAAGGAGGTTTGACACTCAGGGGTCCAAGGGAGTGGGAAGGGGACGTCTTTACCTAGCAGAGAAAGCAGCGGTTTCACGATGAGGCTAAAGTTTGGTAACCACTGTCGGCAGAAGGAGGTGAGGCCTAGTAGGGAGCGAACCTGTTTCTGGGTTTTAGGGACAGGAGTTTCGAGAATGGTTTGGATCCGGTCGGGAGTGAGTTTCCTTCCTTCTTTGGACAAAAGGTGGCCTAGGTAAGTGACCTGGGGTTGGCAGAATTGCAACTTCTTCTTGGAGACCTTGTGGCCATTTTCCGCAAGGAAGTGCAGGAGTTGAATGGTGGCTGTGACTGCTAATGGAGTGGTGTCGGCTGCCAAAAGGATGTCATCGACATATTGCACTAGCACCACTCCATCGGGTAACTGGACTTGATCCAGTTGTCTCTTGAGGGCCTGGCTGTAGATGCTAGGGCTTTCTGTGTAGCCCTGGGGTGCTCGGCAGAACCTATATGAGCGGGCTTTTAGGGTGAAGCCGAAGAGATATCGGCTGTCTGGGTGGATGGGGATGGAAAAGAATGCATTTTTGAGGTCAATGACAGTGAAGGTGGTGGCAGTAGAAGGAATCAAAGTCAGGATGGTGGTGATGTCTGAGACCACAGGGTACTGGGGTACCACCACTTTGTTGATCTCTCGAAGGTCAATGATAAAACGGTATGCTTTCTCATCTCCCTCTCCCTGTTTCTTGATGATGGGCAAGATAGGGCTGTTGCAAACGTTGCTAACCACTTCCTCTACCACTCCTGCGTCTATCAGTGACTGAATAATCTTTACCAATGCCTTCTCGCCCTCGGGCGATACCCGATATTGTGGAAGTTTTGGGAGTGTTGCGTCTGGTCGGACAGTAATGTGCACTGGGTCAATCAACATGCGCCCTACGTCCGAATCCGCCTTGGCCCACAGATACGGAGGCAGAGTGTCAAGCAGGGATGTGTCAGAGTCGGTGATGGAAAACATGCGTCGGGGAGGGCAATGTCTAAGCAGAACGGGGTTGTCGTAAAGGAAAACTCGAACTCCGTCTTGAGAACATCTGATCGTCGCTCGGAAGTGTTTCAATAAGTCAAGTCCCATAATGGCGTCAGGGCTATTGGAGGAAAGCAAAAACGTGGTGTCAGTGGTGTTGTTTTCTACGTCAAAGAGGATCGGGGCGGACAAGGGGTTAGTGGAGGGCGTTCCATCGAAACCTGTTGATGTTATAAGTGAGCCAGACAAGGGTGCCCTTGGAATCAGTCATTTAGATAACGCACTACGTGTTGCGCCAGTGTCCACCAGAAATGGAGACTTGGTACCCAGGACCTTAGCAGTGACGTAAGGGCCTTGCTGGTCAACATAGAGCTCGACTGGATCCCTCCCTTGCCCTTGGCAGTCCTATGCAAAGTTGTGGGCGTCATCGTAGTCAGATTGCTGGTATTGGTTCTGTCTGGGTCGATCAAATGTATTTGGTCTGCCCGATCTGTCGTTAGTCGTGTCATTTGGGGGCCCTCGCTGTTGTCCCTTATTTCTCGGTCCACTTGCTATGTCCTTGGGGTCTTTGTTTCTGATTATTTCCAGAAGAATTGGGCACTGGGATTTCCAATGGCAAGTTCCTTTGCAGAAAGCACACTGGTCCTCTCTAAGGTCTGTACGTCCACTGTGGGGAGTCAAAGTGCGGTCCTGGGGAAATGCAGCCTTAGGGACGTTCGTCTGATAGTTTCCCCGGTATTGGTCTCGTCCTATAGTCACCCCTTGCAATTGGGCAATCATCACCCTCTCTTTCAAGTCCTTCTTCTTTTTCTCTGTTGCCCTATCGTTTTCATTTTTCTGATGTTCATAATATTGGGCCATCTGGAGGATAGCCGTAGGTTTGGAGGCTGCCCAACTACTCTCGCTAGCCTGCAGTTTCTGGGAGACCTCCGATGACAGACCCTTAACATAATTCTGGACAAACAGATGGTGTCCGGTTGCAGTGGTCATGTCCTGGCCGCTGTAATCGGAGAACACCGTTTCAAACCGGGAGAAGTATTCCGATACATCCTCCTGGGGTTTCTGGCGACAGGCCGTTACTATCGACCAGTCCACTTTCTTTTCTGGAATCAGGGTTTTTAATTTCTGTACGATTTTATCTGGAAGGTCTAGAATGGATTTCAAAGGCTTTTGTCCAGGTCCTCGTTGTTTATCAATGTTATCGAGTTGTGACCAGGTATGTCCAAACAGCTCAAGGTGGTCGACTTTCCGGATTTGCTTCCACACATCAGCTGGTAGACATAACCCGAAAAACAAGTCGATGTCAGCCAGGGTCATAATCGTTGAACCTAGGGCTGTACCCAATTCAGTATAGAAGGCAGTGGGGTTTTTACGTAGGTCAGGCAGAGATTTCCGGAATGTCAGAATCTCTTGCCGGTCCCATGGCTGGTAGACCCAGTTGTACACTACCCTTCCTTTTGCATCTTGGTGGTTTGCATCATCGTTAGTCCCTGCACCTCGTGGAGGAACCCAGTAAGGGGCAGCCTCTCGTATCGGCATCATGGTGTTAGATTGCTCAGTTTGTGGTTCGGTCGCTACGGATGTCGTGGGTTTAGTTCCCGATTCTCGTTCAGTGAGGTGGCGGAAAACCTCAAGCGTACGCGTAAGGAGGTCCGTCACATCACACTCGCCCTCATCCCCGATATCGACCTTCCGGTACAGAGTCGTTAGGCTCTCTGGACCTTTGTCTCGATATCGGTCCTCGTATGCGTTCAAGACATGGTAACACAGTCGTACGGTAAAATGTCGTCTGTGACTCCCTGTATACGAGTTAAACATATCCGTGATGTACTCTTCATCTTCCTTCCTTTCTACCAGTGTCCTTGCTATCTTGTCGATCCCTGTTCGCTCATCTTTGCTTAGTCTGTTTGTTCTTGCAGAACCAGCCCTTCGGGTCTCAGGGTCGCCTAACGTTGTCGTTTGCGTAGTATTTAATACAAGGGGTTCGGCCGGCACAGAGGCCATGGGGGCCGAAGCTGTGGCGCTACCTTCGTTTGTACCTGGGGGTGGTGAGTGCTGTGCTAAGGGTTGGGAAGGGGCATATGGAGGGGGCATGTAGATGGTCGGAGGACCTAACAGCAGATCATCGTTCGCTCGTTGTTTCGAGGGTAAATCAGGGTAGAGCATGGAGGACGTTCTAACCGGACACTGGCTTGATGTTTCCATTTCTAGTTTCTGTTTGGCTTTCTCTCTTTCCTTTATCTCTCCTTCTAGTTTCTGAGCAGCTAGGTGGGCTGCTTTTCGCAGCTCTTTTCCCAACCTACTCTCAGTTTTCTTTTTACGTTGTTCAGTTTCTTTGCGCCACATGCCGAAACTATCAAGCATAGTGGGCGTTGTCTTGTTTTTACCGAGGGCTGCTTCTAGCGCGTTTATTTTGTCATCATCAAAGGATCCTATCAGTGGCCACTGACTTTCTCGATCCTTTTTCGTATATTTATGCCACAGCTGGTTATAGGCTATAGCGATCAATCCATGCTTCATGAACATGTCCTTATGAGGGGTGCCTTCCAGTGGAGCCGGATGGTTCATCTCTAATAAGCGGTCCGGGCTAAACAGGCTACCAATCAGTGGGGAGAAGACAGACATGACGGATCACAATGGGGACAAAAGTCAGCACTGCCTATCTTATCACTGCGTGCAAAGACTAGACAGAATATTCCTATTCTACGTTGTTTGCAGGCAGTGAATACCTCATGAACCAATATCAAATAGTCAACGTTCGGTCAATCAAAACAATTCCGTGGGGAGAATAAGTAGGCCCGCAAAGGTCTGCGTTACCTACCCTTTCACTATCTGCAAAAAAGGGGGGGGGGGTGCCTTCCAGTTTGCAGACAGAGAATCTCCAGAAAACAGTCTGGGAACAATAGTTCAGGTTCAAATAATTAATCAGTGGGAGAGAAAGATAGGCACGACGGCTGCGTTACCTATCCTTCACTGCTTGCAAAGAGAGAGCCTGTTGTTTCTCCGTTTGCAGACAGCGAATCTCCAAATAAATCAAAAAAGAGTAATACTAGTATTTTCTAAACAATTGAACAATCATTTCGCAATTCGTCGTGTTTACACGACCTTACCCGGACCGCATGGACAGTTTCTTGTCTTCCGAATCCAGCGCCCGATCGTCCTCTTTTCTTCGTAATCCTCGCGGCACTCCTGATGGTTCCCAGTCAGGACCGTAGATCACTCGAGAGAGGTCTGTTCGGAACCAGTGAAGTTCGGATGATCGGCTGTCAGACGAGGGTCTATCGGACAGGTGCACTCCCGATCGTTGCAGTCATTCACTCTGTCGTCAGGACCTCTCCCACTGGATCCACTTGTCGCTGATGGGCCCCACGCTTGGGACGCCAATTGTAAAAAGGTCAGGCTACCAATCAGTATAAAAGATCCTTAATTATTGCCCGGCGGTGTCGCCTCTTAAACCCACAAGATATTAACCAATGAAGAGGCAGGCGCTGGAGACTGGAAGGCAGGAAACAAGGGTTTATTCTCTCCAGAGGAGAACACATCAGTTCGGACAGCAAGTATCGTCACGAGGTGCTCTAATCGCATCTCTGAGGCCTGGCCTCTTATACACAGTTTTATGATCTTTATTGCAGGTAACACATTCTTGCAATGCTTTGAAGTATGAAAGGACATCCTCGGAATCTCCCCTTCAGGCCCGTTCCCACACACATTTACAGTTGAAGTCCCCACCCCGGTCGCAATAGGTGATGATTATCGCGCAGCTGGACATTCCGCCGATTCACGGAATGTGTGGGGTTGATCGGATATCATAGGGTGGGGGCTTTGATCAATTCGAGGGCCCTTTAATGGGGGAAGCTTCCTACTGTACGGGGGGGCAATAAACAGTATCCGCAGGGCCAGGTGGCGGCCTGAGAACGAGGAAGACAAACGGGCGCGCAGGAAAGGGGGTTTGTATCAAAGGGCCTGGGACCATGAAAGGAGTGAAGGGAGGTGTCGCGCTGGGAACAGGATGGGATTCCGGGACAGAGCTGCGCTGAAGAGGGGTTTACGACTCAAGGCATGTGAGAGCGGGGGGGGGGGTGCCGGCGAGATTGAGGGAGAGAGAGAGACGCGCTGCTGGCTATCAGCGAGGGGCAGGGAGGCCATGGTGCTCAAAATGGCTGCCGCTTACGTGCACGAATGGGTTCAAGAAGAGCAAGATGGCGCCGATAATGTTGACGTTTGCAGCCTAACTTTTAACACACTCAGATTACTGTTCTCCATTCCTAAATTCTGCTCCTCCTCTCCGCTCCTTCAGAAGTTCTATTGGCTGCCCTTTCAATTTAAAGTTCTCTTCTGAACTTAATCTGGCACTGATCTCTTGGTTCAAAAAAATAACTGTCTCTTTCCCTTTGGAACAGCATGCTCCCTGATCTAAGGAATGCTCAGAGTCATCTCTGTTCCAGGAAAAAACGTAAAACCTGGCTGTTTGCTACTTAGGCTTCCCTGCTTCCTCCCCTTTCTCTTGATGCACAATAAAGGTCTACTGTGGTCAGCGCTAGTAAGCCCCATTACTGAGTCAGCCATGCGCTTTACAACTCATATTAACATTACATACAATTATGCAGTCTCACTGTCAATGCCTAAGCCCTCACAGCGCCAGACATTAAGCATAATATATGTTTTTTTAAATCCATACATAACAAAATAAAATCACATCAACATACCCACTTAGCAAAGAAAACCTCAAAATACAAAGCCGGTACAAAATTACATTCTGATCAGGCCCAGATTGGCCATAGAGGGCACCGGGCGTTTTCCTGGTGGGCCTGTTTTTGATTTGTGGGGGACGGTTTTGTTACTGGAGGACAGTTTTTCAGCAGTGCTTCAATATCTGCTGCCTGTTACAAAAGCGCCAGCGTTGCTTGACACTAGCAGCCGCCCTCCCCCAGGGGATGGTATTTCTCAGTAGCACCCCAGCGCCCCTGGAGTCGGCATGTGGAATTGCCAGAATATGTGATCTTACAACGAATTCCGTTGCAACGCATGCCTTTACCACGCATGCGTTACAACGGAATGCTTTTTCTTCGCATAGGCTTTTCCTCTAATCCTTCGTGGTGACGTCGTACGTCGTTAAGAGGAAACGGAAGATTCTTTCCGTTTCCTCTTAAAGGACGCCGTTTTCCTGCACAACTCGACGTTTTTTTAAGGTGAGTTTCTTTTTTTGGGGGGGAGACCCCCCCAAGCCCCCCTTTTTTTTGTTACCCTTTACCACACATACCTTTACTACGTACCTCGTAGTAATGGTATGCGTGGTAAAGGCTTTCGTGGTAACCACGCATGCGTTGTAATGCATGCGTGGTTAACGTTTCCGTGGAAACGGCCGCGTTGTAGTGGCTGTTACCCGAATTGCCAGGGCCGGTTTCTGTTCCCAGTCCGGCCTTTATTCTGATATAATACATGTGAGTATAATACATCCTTGAAGTAATCAGAAATGTATGGCCAGATTCAATCAATACCTTCACTTTATAAGTGAGAGGAACATTAACAATATATTTCAATACAGTTAGCCTGATGTTGACCTGGCTCTCATAAATTCAAAATCCAAATAATGGTGATTTCCAAAGTAGTTAGTGGCCAAAGTGACTGAGTATATTGTGAAATGTGTAAGAGCCAACCAGGGGTCATATTATACAAAGTGTCCTGGGGGCGCATTTGCCCCCGCTTTGCACACCAACGGGGCATTTTGGTATTACAGAAAGAGTTGCAGATACTTGTGTGGCCCCTTCTGTAATACAGATAGCGCTGGTGCACATATAGCGCAAGCGCTATCATCAGAAGGTGTTCACTCATTTGCGTTGGTGTGTGGCCCCATGCAAATGAGGGAATCTCTTTGCCTCTGCTCCTGCACTGTATTTTAGATGCAGGCACAATGGTAAAGAAGGTGTCAGAAGGTGCTCTGGCAGTGCACCACCTAAAAGTGCCACACTGTCAGTGCGCCTCCTGATGGAAGCCCTCTGGAGGGGTGGAAGGGGACCTATGCTTCCCCTAGACATCCCCTTTCAGGTGGGGGCAGCCACTCACAGCACCCGCCTGCAAGAGGATTTCTCACCCCTCTTAAAAATGCAGGCAGAGTGAAACAGGGAGCGGCTGCTTCAAAGACACTACGTGTTTCACTTGATCGCACTGCCCCCAGGCAGCACAAGATCGCAGCTGCCATGGGGCAGTGCATTCAATCTAATACTGCGCACTCTCATTGCTAGCGTCAAGCACACCTTTTGAAAGGTGCGCCTGGAGCTAACAAGGAAAACTCACCGTATTGTATAATCTGTCCCCCGATTTCTTCTAGTGTAGTACTATGTTCAGCTTTGGTAGTATTTACCCTGTTCATGTCTGTTACAAAGTCCTTTATGGCAAGGAGGAGTTATGGGATACAGTGATGGGGCACTCATAAGTGGATGGGGCCTGGAAACCCAGCAGAGCACAGCTGCTCCAGCTAGAGTGCTACGAATGTCCTCAGTTCTCCAGACTGCTAAAGTCGCCGGTGCTCAATACAGAGTTAACTGCCATTTTTTAAACATATATTATTCTATTCATTTTTACAGAAAAAAAGAATGTAGTCAAAGGCATCCATATGCAAAGTGGAGTTCAATACAGTATTCGTTGCCAGCTTTAGGTTACTTGGAGGCAAATGCAATACTACTTCATCGTAAGTACTTCCATATCTAAAATACAGCTGTGTTGTCTCTGTCCTATCTGGTGGGCAACCACAGATCCAAAATGGGATACGCGAGATATGACGCTTCATTCAACCTAGCCAGAACAGGGGTTCCACGCACTTCTCCCCCTACTTGCCTACCATTGCAGTTCAGGGGTAAGGAGAACCCCTTTTCCTTGATATACACTCCCACCTTGGCAGCCTCTTGCCATTCTTCTCTGTTGTGTTGTTTCCCCGGGGTCTATCAGTCGCTATACATCGTTTCAAGGGGGCAGATTGTCGTCCATTCTCTTTAGTTAAGGAGCATTTCATTTTACTTGGTTATCTGCTGCCTTGCCCCCTCTACGTCTATCATCTCCACCCATAATCATGTCCTCAGTTATACACTCCATGTCAACATTTGTGGTGCCCAATTAGATTTTCACTGCATCTCACTGACTAGGTCCACCTTCCATGTCAACAATGTGTGTGGTGCTTAATTAGATTTCCTTTTCATCGCACAATTCTTTTTAGATATTATAAGAGTGAGGTTTGTCATTCTACATGTCAATTTAGTATTTTTGGAACTATTCATCAATCCCAGGAGACAGATTTTCTGAAAAAGGGTGACTAATGGGACAGGACTAGAACTTATGTGCGGCTCGGTGTCATCAGCATGGAACTTGGGGCATGTGTCTGGCACTGGCAGAAGTATTGTATGTAGGCAGCTGAACATGAGGTCATTTTGATTAACTATATTACACTGGGCCAAAGTGATTCTAGCTTTCTGCTGCCCTGTTCATGGCCTTCTTATGACGTTCTTGTTGGACAGCAGTGAAGCTTGCCCAAGTCTGCACACTCCTGGTCAACGCAGAATGAGAATGCATTGGGGTCTGCCATTGGCTACAAGGTCTTGACCCAAACCACGCATGGACAGAAGCTTATGCACAAACACTTTTAAGATCCATGCTGATGGTGTCGGCATTTGTCTGTTCTGTTTTTTGCATGATTCCATAATATCAAATGAATTATCCACGGTATACCCCACAAGGCCACTGTTTAACCATATTATTCATCATAAATTGACCAGGGCATCAGATTAACTCGATAGTTGGGACAAGGTTCTAAAAAGCACTGAGGTGAAATATGTCCTGCTTAGTGACTGTGGTGACTGGAGGTTCAGAAACGCACTTCACTGTCACCCCTGGATGAATGGTTAGCTGAAACGGAGAAACTATTTTTAATAAAAGGCACATTCTCGAAATTACCTTATCAAATCTAACCCTTAAGGTTCTCTTCCCAATGGACATAGTGGAGTGGTATTACTTCTACAAATAATCGACTTCTTGACATTTCTCGTTTGCATGAAATAATATGCATTTCTGTTCTGGATGAGCACAGAATGTTCCACAGTATGAGTATGTTAAGAGGTGATTACAGAACTTAATCCTATGTAGAGCGCTCCGATACCTCTGATCTCTGATTTGCATAATATAAAACTGCTAATATTAAATATCTATCTCTTGCGCTCTGTCTACAATTCCAGCTCTATGGATATCTATAGGTATTTATAGAGATTTGAAGACAGAGATATAGAGTTAGAGATTTAAATATAGATGAAGAATTTTTTTTTAGAAGCAAACAATCTTTTTAAAGGTGTGCAAAAATATTTTAGTAAGTGCTCAGAATTGGATCTGACGCACATCAAATTATTTTTGTGAAGAAATTCCAATCAAAGGTGTTCAACATCCATTTAAAGTGCAAAATATTTTACATTAAATGCTCAGAACACTTTTAAAACAAATTACACTGAATGAAAGTGCACATTATAAATTCATGGAATATTTGTGAAGTGCAAAAAATTCATTTTTTGCATGTGAATTATTTATAAAGCACATGAACATTATTTTGAAATTCAAGTGCAGTGTTCTTAATAGAACAAATAATTCGTATTCTAAGTAGTAAAAATCCCATGTACAAGTTCACAGATATATTTTTGAAAGACAATAGTATTCAACTGAAAGAGGAGTCCAAAAATGTTCTTAAGTGTCCAAAATTGCACTCTGGGCCACTGATAATAAATTCCATTATTTTGCACGACTGTCTAATTGCTTGTGTGTCCTTGTCAAGGAATCGTTCTAAGGACAATGAGGCTTTGGTGCTGGAAATGTAAATAGGTGAGTCTCTGAATATTTGATGCCAGGGTACATTATCTTAAAACACAACGCTATTTATACCACAATTTGCCAGTTATATTGGCTTTTTGTCCCTTATCTCTATCCCTTTTCTCTAGTCCTTCATCTCTTCAATATTTTACTTTTCCCGCCCTTTTCATCCTTCCCTCTGATATCTTTCTCTTGCCCTAAAACTAATCTCTTCTCGTATTTGTGGAATGTTGGGGTCTTGGGATTCCATAGTTGGCGGTTGGGACTGCACTGGGGAATATTCCTGCCAGACAAGCTTCACGATAGGTCGTTTGCCTTCTAATAAACGTACCTATAAGGACTTCTGATGAGCAGTCTTTATTATACATATTAAACTCAATGCAACACAAACTGTTTTATGCATGAAATTCATTTTGTGTGGCGGTGGTAAGCTACCATGTGAAAGCCAAAAAACAAAGATGAAAATTGAAATGGCTTATTCGTTTAACTTTCTGAAGACTGGGTCCATGGACGAGCTTGCTCTCTAGTACAATCACCAAGTCATCCATTCAATCACATACCGCTACACCCCCCAGACACCCAAGTGCAGTCAGTGTTGTCTAGGAACGAAAAAACGCCAGGAAAGCCTCTTCTAGTATTATTCTTGTCAGCGAGCAGAACTCTGCTACAGGAACATTAACCTGCTGAGCAAGATGCAGAACAAGGGAGTGGCTTGGAGGGTCTGGAATCACTTTTGCAATTGTGCGGCAGATTGTTGAGGGCATCGAATATTTAAAAAATATTTTTTTTACCTCAAAATAAAAACATGGAAAATCTTAGCATCCACTCTGTATTCACAGCTGAGGGCCGTGCATTCAGCTAATGCCTCATTACTATGGGGTAAGTGACTGCACACAATCGTGCCCGTTCCAGCAGACTAATGCAATCAAAGCTTTCGGCCAGCTGAATAGAAGTGTCCTCAGGCAGGAAGCCAGGCTGAAAGGCCCCCACCCCCTCCACTGGCATTCTTCATGGGGCTCTGCCTCGGCTTTAGAGCACGCCTGGCACAGCACAAGCAGGGAACAGAGGCCTCTCTAGAGAATCAGGGGAAAAAATGAAGGAGTGATCTGCACTGAATGTCAGAAACTCCGAGACCTCCCGAATATTATGACGGATCAGTAAAGTGAATAAACAGGTATTTAAAGGGAGGCATAAAGTCGTATTTAATGAACGGGCCAATGTCTTTCAATAAGATTTCACAATTGCACACAACACTGTATTGGTTGGGCTACATTTCAGGGAAGAAAAGTGGACTATGTGGAAATGATTGTTAAAAGGCCAGTGCACATGAATGCCGGATAAGGCTGGGGCAGAGCCAGAGGCTTGTTAGGCTACTTCCTGGGAGGGAACATATTCTACCATTAGCCCTATCCACGACAAGGAGGACCTGAAATGATTTACCACAAAATAACTCTACTGTACCTCAACGTCCCATCTCCCCTATAACGATTTACACATAATCGTCGCCTCCATGAGGCCAGCTCGCTCTCCATGCACACACCACCTGTATCCCTTGTCAAAACCTTCATCAGCAACTCAATCTGACATAAAAGAATAAATTAAGCCCAGCTTGTTTAATCGATATTTGTGCTAATTGTTCTGTGTCTGTCTCTTGGGCTAGACTTTCGCTCCTCCATACCCCACCTTTCTCGCCCAAACCGTACTCCACAAAGGCAGAGGTCCCTCAAGGTTCTATCTCGCTCATGCTTTTCAACATCTACATAAAGTCATTACCAGTACTGATCAATACATTTCACCTCACGTGCTACAACTATGCAGATGACGCGCAAATACTCCTTCAACTGGAATGTCCCAAAGACATTGGAAAATCACCAATTTTCAGCTGTCTTAGAGCCGTGGATCAGTGTATGACTTGAAGCCATCTCAAATTGAATGCTTTAAAAACTGAAATACTCGCGTTTGGCGATTGGAAAAATTACAACTCGCTTGCCGCATGGCCTGATGAACTGGGATCACTGTCTAAAGTATCGAAGGAAGTAAGAAACCTCGGATTGACCATGGACTCCAAGCTGTCAATGAATGCCCAAGTGGATAAACTAGCAAGATCAAGCTTTGCTACTATAAAAACGCTGCAACAAATTTTCCCTCATTTGTGATTTCCACACAAGGTCCAAGCTATCATCTCCCTTGTTCTGTCCAAACTCGATTACGCCAATAGCCTCTACCACGGATCACCTTTAACGACCATGAAAAGCAGCCGCGGCCCGTGCAGGAAGTTATGGTGGGGCAGGAAGGCGGTGAGTGGGAGGGGCAGGGTGGGGGGTGCTAAAAACCGGCATATGGATAATTGCAGGTAAGTAAATAATTTTATTAATAAAACGAATTTCGTAGCGTGCACTGCATCGCATTTTGCGATGCAGGGCACGCTACGAAATTCGTTTTATAAATCAAATTGTTTACTTACATGCAATTATCCATATTCCGGCTTTTAGCACCCACCACCCTGCCCCTCCTCCTCCCCGCCTTCCTGCCCCACCGTAACTCCCTGCACGGGCCGCAGGCTGATGAAAAGAATACAACGGATTCAGAATTCGGCTGCCAGACTACTCTTGCATATCAAACCTCGAGACCACATTTCCCCTTGAAAGCCCTGCATTGGCTACCGGTTGCCAGAAGATCCATGTTCAAGCTGCTTTGTATCACCCAAAAGCAATACATGGAATAGGACCACTCTTCATCAGGAATAAAATCCTCAAACACATTCAACAAAGGAACATCCGCTCTAAAGGAGCATCTCGCCTCAAAATCCCACCATACAAGAAAAGAAACATGGGTGGCACATCCTTCTCTGTTCAAGCAGCCAAACTATGGAACTCTTTACCCCCCAACATAAGGTCCACCGACAACCACCTTATCTTCAGAAAACTACTCAAGATTTTGCTCTTCCCCACATAAGCACCATACGCAAACAGAAATTTACAGCATATCCCTCTGTATATAAGAGAGGGGCGGGCCAGGTAATTCAATTTAAAGATTAGGGGCGGGTCCGCAACCTTTTTAAACGGCGGGAAGACGCGAGCTGAGGTCGTTTGAAACCCGCGAGGACCCGATCTCGATAGGAGAGTTTTACCTCCGCTTTCTGACTTCTGGTAAGAAAGGTGCGTTTATTGTCGGTGGATAAAACTCCCCCTTTTTTGTAATTAAAGTAAATACGGCCTCTTGAAGGCAGTACGCTGTTATGGGGGGTCCCCCTTTCACAGATCTAGTCCTTCTGTCACGTAACTTCGGGTCACTGTGTGGCTGATGTTATGTAACTTAATGACCTGTGTGCGTAGGATATCGGTGGAAATCGTACATAGTTCCTTTGTCTTAATCTGTCCTTCGTGTTCCTTTTATCATTTGTAGAACACGTGGGAGTTAGAGCCATATGCGAAAATTCGGCTAAGTCTCCGTTACCGACTGCCTGAAATTGCGAGTATTCTCTGCGGCGTTAATCTAATGGTATGTTTTATTCGACTTATTTATTTAGTCGATTGTAGAGCTAGCCTAATTAAACAGCTGCCTTTCTCTGAAGTCTGACTGGTCATACCGTTGTTGTTTTGCCTTTTTTAAATAAAATGAAGAATTAGGCGACTTCGTAACTTTCTGAAGTCTAGCACGCTGACCTTCCATTACGTTGAATGATCTTTTTAATCTGGCTTACTGTACACCAAGAGGTATGACTTACTGATGCACATTTTGTTTAGGCAACCATATTTATGAGGCCGCCTGAAATATGAAGCTAATTTCAATGTGAGATCTTTGAAGAACGCTCTGTAAAAGAAACTTTCACAGCGGGTAAGTTCCTTGAGAAAGACTGTCTGCAGGCGACTTCTTAGTGAAGGTTTATATCTTTGCATTTATCGAACTCTGTGGAAACGTTTCCATTCTTGCCTAATCCCTACCAGGTTCCAACCGGATCAGTTCGTTTCTAACGCCATTTCTATTGGGCTTGTGATATCGATAGTCGATTATACAGCGGCGATATCCTGACCCAGGAACTAGTGGCAGAGGTAAAATGAGCTAATTGAAAATTGAGTTAATTATATGTTCTTTTGAAGAATGGTCTCTTCCCCCTTTTTCTTGAATGTTGCCCTTTGACCACTCGAATATTTGAGCAAGATGGTGTTGGTATGATTTGTGCTATATGAGATGTCTGATATTTCATGCTTCTAGGGATTCCTACTAGTGTATGTATTACACGTTCTTCAATTCAATTTATTATCTTAGTATCTTTTCTAGCAACATTGGAGCTCACCAGTGTGGAGCGATGCCTCATGACAAAATGTTATATATAAGAGTTCATATAATGTGGAACTATATATGTATATTTAATCGAATGAAATTTGCGTAAAATGTCACCCAAATCTGTGGACCTTATGAAAAGTACGAGGCCCTATATTGGATCTTGTATATATGAAGTATAACTTTGGATAATTATTGAACAGTTTGTGAAAAATACCAGTGCACATCCCTACTCGTTACTTTTATCCAATTGGCATTCAGCCACAACAGTCCAATAATTCCAATGTCCTTGTGGTCCACAAAAATATTAGATAAGTACAATGTCCATTTGTATTCAGTATTCTTTATTATTGATTCCTTTCTTGCCACATCGTCACAGCCGACACGCGTTTCGCCCTCCGCGGGCTTTTTCAAGGCAATAGTATGGTATGGTGAACGGTGTGTATTTGCACGAGTCAATAATTATAGCAGAGCCTTTAAGCAATAATACTTTAAGCCTCTAGTATTGTACATCAAGGATTTGTCAGTATGATTTCTATGTGGATGATCCATTCAAGTATCGGTGATCAAGTTACTAAACGCTTTCTGGAGCCATGATAAGTTCCATCGCCAAAGCGGGTTTGTTACGTGTTCGCAGGGCGTTCTTCCTCCGCGTTCGCCTTCCCAGAGAATTATTGAACAGTTCATGAGGTTGCTGATTCTAAATTCAATTTTTTGTTTATAACAGATTGACCACGGGTTATTTCTAATGTGTTGTGTCCTCCCCACTCCCTCGGCGTAAGAGCCCTGATGAAGGTGCGCCCGTAGACCCGGGCCCTGCACCGAATCGCGCGTTGGCACTACGTGTTTCTTGGGTCCTGCTTTATCAACTTGGACTGTCTGGCAGTCTACTACGAAGATTCCACAGGATCCTATTCTTGTTGTCACTCTGGGGATTACGTTGAGGAATGTATATATAGTGCTTGGCAGATCAGTGAATGTTTGGATGTGACTGAAAGAGAAGGATGTGTGTGTATGTTGAGAGGTGATGTGGGGTGTTTGTATTGTATATTTATTGATGCATATTTTATGAATTAATCTATCAATGTACTATGGTATGAAATATTTTGATTAAAATGTGTGTAAACAAAATATGATAAAAAGAAAATAAAGATTTTGTACATTCATTTCTGAAATTCATTGTACCGTGTGATCGTTCTGCCGCTCCTTGGTGAGTTCCATGTTGGGTATTGAAAATATTGGACTCTTTATGGGCCATTACCTGATCCGCCTGGGTGGACTTTTTCTCTTGCAGTAGTGTGATTTTCCCCTGACGTCTGCCCTTATCTTCCACAGGGGGCCCCTTTTGTATTGGTTTAAACCTCCGGTCTCTCTCCAGAAAGACAACTAATCACCGGAGTTAACTTGACATTTTAATTGATGTCTGAAAATTGCTGGAGACCAGGAACGCAGCAGCTTGTGCTTTTAAAATGATAATGTACATTTTTTTTTTTTATTACGCCTCTACCCCAAGTCAACGCCCGGTGCGGTCGCACCGATCGCACTGCCCTGGAGCCGGCCCTGATTTGACTTTCGCTATGTCTAGATACATAATGACGTCTTGGGAGCAAGGGGAGAAATGATTAGAATTTGCTGCTTGATTTACATCCTTTGCCTATAGTCTTAGAAATGTACATGCCATGCAATCATTGGTGGATTTATACAACAACGTGTCGTCTGCACTTTAACTTTCAATTGTAAGTTTGGCTCAGACATTTTAGGGGAGAATGCTGTTGCAGTAATCTTTGGCCTGAAACGCAGCATACTGCAGTGTTCTTGGTTTGTTGTCTTTGGCTTGAAATAAATAATTTTGTACGAAGATGATCCATTCATCCATTTTCCAAGGAGACATGTCCTGCAGGTTCAGTGTAGGGGGCTATATAGCTGCTCTACTTATACATCCTGCTTGGCCCAACCTCAACTACAACGGTCCCACCACAATCTAATGTTTCATGACAAAGACATCTGAAAAAAATATAATGAGCATCCCTGACGATAACGTCTTAAAGGAAATAGGAATCGGACACAAGACAGTAGACAGAAATGTTCACGTAACTACTGATGGACAATGACATGGCATTCTGCTAGGGCTGCTTGACGGGTAGGCAGCATTCGGGGCAATCATATACGGGGTCCTATTATTGCTATAACGATCTGATTTGCATCCAGGGGAGAGACACAGTTGCTTCTATTTTTCCTTCCTTGCCTCCCCCATTTAGTGAAAATGAAAAAGTTCTTCCCGCTCTCTCCTGTTGCCATATTGACTTCCCTTGCATCAGTCCTCCCCTCATGCTCTGTAAATTACACCTTGAGCTTTTTGGAGCAAAGACTGGCAAGTGGCAAGCTGGCATCATAAAACACCAATGTGCTGCTGAACACCCCCTACACCCCAACAGGTCCACAACCCAGAACTTCAATTTTATCTGAAGTCCAGGGCTAGTTGTCGAAGCACTACCTGCTTCTCAACAGGAAGGAAACCGAATTTCTATTTTAGCCCCTTAAAGAACCTCATCTAGAATCAACAGCAGCAGCAAATTCTGTCACCACTAACAGCCTTAATTGGTGATTGAGCTCTCTTCTCGACACCAAATTCGACTTAGAGCAGTGATCAAAAACAGAGCTAAAATAGCAACAAAAAGAGCTACACACAACGGGATGGTATTTTTGTAAACAATATTTAGGACATGATATTAATGTCGGCCAATATTTTTGTCAAAGGTATACTGACATACAACCTATGTGTAACTTCTGTGCTATTATAGAGGCTTTCATGCTGACCAGAATCTGCATAGAAACCCCTGGTCTGAAGGCACCAAGAATACACATTCATTCTTAATAGCAGTGAAACATGCAGCAGTGCACCAGGGTCTGCTAAAGATAGTGCCTCAAGGGGCATGATTTGTGTGTGGTATTACAGAGGGCCCCTTCTGTAATATAGACTGCACCAGCCAAACTGTGATCACAAGAAGGTGCATGGGGGTATGACACCGTGTAAATGAAGGAACCCTATGCCATTGCACGCCTGTCACCGGGGCAAACTGTGATCACAAGAAGGTGCATGGGGGTATGACACCCTGTAAGTGAAGGAACCCTATGCCGTTGCACCTCTGCCACCAGTGCAAACTGTGATCACAAGAAGGTGCCTGGGGGTATGAAACCCTGTAAGTGAAAGGACTCTTTGCCATTGCACCCGCTCCACCGCTGCAAACTGTAATCACAAGAAGGTGCATGGGGATATGACACACTAAATGAAGGAACCCTATGCAATTGCAACCGCTCCACTGAAACAAACTGTGATCACAAGAAGGTGCGTGGGGGTATGGCACACTGTAAATGAAGGAACCCTATGCCTTTGCACCCCTGCCACCGGTGCAAACTGTGATCACAAGAAGGTACATGGGGGTATGACACCCTGTAAGTGAAGGAACTCTTTGCCATTGCACCCGCTACACCGGTGCAAACTGTGATCACTAGAAGGTACATGGGGGTATGGCACCATGCAAGTGAAGGAACTCTTCGCCATTGCACCCACTCTACTGAAACAAACTGTGATCACAAGAAGGTGCGTGGGGGTATGACACACTGTAAATGAAAGAACCCTATGCCATTGCAACCGCTCCACTGGAACAAACTGTGATCACAAGAAGATGCATGGTGGTGTGACACCCTGTAAAAGAAGGAACCCTATGCCTTTGCACCCCTGCCACCGGTGCAAACTGTGATCACAAGAAGGTGCATGGGGGTATGACACCCTGTAAGTGAAGGGACTCTTTGCCATTGCACCCGCTCCACCGGTGCAAACTGTAATCACAAGAAGGTGCATGGGGATATGACACACTAAATGAAGGAACCCTATGCAATTGCAACCGCTCCACTGAAACAAACTGTGATCACAAGAAGGTGCGTGGGGGTATGGCACACTGTAAATGAAGGAACCCTATGCCTTTGCACCCCTGCCACCGGTGCAAACTGTGATTACAAGAAGGTGCATGGGGGTATGACACCCTGAAAGTGAAGGAACTCTTTGCCATTGCACCCGCTCCACCGGTGCAAACTGTGATCACTAGAAGGTACATGGGGGTATGACACACTGTAAATGAAAGAACCCTATGCCATTGCCACCGCTCCACTGGAACAAACTGTGATCACAAGAAGATGCATAGTGGTATGACACCCTGTAAATGAAGGAACCCTATGCCTTTGCACCCCTGCCACCGATGCAAACTGTGATCACAAGAAGGTGCGTGGGGGTATGGCACACTGTAAATGAAGGAACCCTATTCCATTGCACCCTTGATACCGGTGCAAACTGTGATCACAAGAAGGTGCGTGGGGGTATGGCACACTGTAAATGAAGGAACCCTATGCCATTGCACCTGCTCCACCGGAACAAACTGTGATCACAAGAAGGTGCATGGGGGTATGGCACGCTGTAAGTGAAGGAACTCTTTGCCATTGCACCCGCGCCACCGGTGCAAACGGTGATCACAAGAAGGTGCATGGGGGTTTGACACACTAAATGAAGGAACCCTATGCCATTGCACCTGCTCCACCAGAACGAACAGTGATCACAAGAAGGTGCATTGGGGTATGACACCCTGTAAATGAAGGAACCCTATGCCATTGCACCCCTGTCACCGTGGCAAACTGTGATCATAAGAAGGTGCATGGGGGTATGGCACCCTGTAATTGAAGGAACTCTTTGCCATTGCACCCTTGACACCGGTGCAAACTGTGATCACAAGAAGGTGCATGGGGGTATGGCACCCTGTAAGTGAAGGAACTATTTGACATTGCACCCGCTCCACCAGTGCAAACTGTGATCACAAGAAGGTGCGTGGGGGTATGACACACTAAATGAAGGAACCCTATGCCATTGCACCCTTGACACCTGTGCAAACTGTGATCACAAGAAGGTGCATGGGGGTATGGCACACTGTAAATGAAGGAACCCTATGCCATTGCAACCGCTCCACTGGAACAAACTGTGATCACAAGAAGGTGCATGGGGGTATGACACACTAAATGAAGGAACCCTATGCTTTTGCAACCCTGCCACCGGTGCAAACTGTGATCACAAGAAGGTGCATGGGGTTATGACACCCTGTAAGTGAAGGAACTTTTTGCCATTGCACCCGCTCCACCGGTGCAAATTGTGATCACAAGAAGGTACATGGGGGTATGGCACCCTGAAAGTGAAGGAACTCTTTGCCATTGCACCTGCTCTTCTGAAACAAACTGTGATCACAAGAAGGTGCGTGGGGGTATGACACACTGTAAATGAAAGAACCCTATGCCATTGCACCCTTGACACCGGCGCAAACTGTGATCACAAGAAGGTGCATGGGGGTATGACACACTAAATGAAGGAACCCTGTGCCTTTGTACCCCTGCCACCGATGCAAACTGTGATCACAAGAAGGTGCGTGGGGGTATGGCACACTGTAAATGAAGGAACCCTATTCCATTGTACCCTTGACACCGGTGCAAACTGTGATCACAAGAAGGTGCATGGGGGTATGACACACTAAATGAAGGAACCCTATGCCTTTGCACCCCTGCCACCGGTGCAAACTGTGATCACAAGAAGGTGCTTGGGGTATGGCACACTGTAAATGAAGGAACCCTATGCCATTGCACCTGCTCCACCGGAACAAACTGTGATCACAAGAATGTGCATGGGGGTATGGCACGCTGTAAGTGAAGGAACTCTTTGCCATTGCACCCGCGGCACAGGTGCAAACGGTGATCACAAGAAGGTGCATGGGGGTTTGACACACTAAATGAAGGAACCCTATGCCATTGCACCTGCTCCACCGGAACAAACAGTGATCACAAGAAGGTGCATTGGGGTATGACACCCTGTAAATGAAGGAACCCTATGCCATTGCACCCCTGTCACCGTGGCAAACTGTGATCACAAGAAGGTGCATGGGGGTATGGCACCCTGTAATTGAAGGAACTCTTTGCCATTGCACCCTTGACACCGGTGCAAACTGTGATCACAAGAAGGTGCATGGGGGTATGGCACCCTGTAAGTGAAGGAACTCTTTGATATTGCACCCGCTCCACCGGTGCAAACTGTGATCACAAGAAGGTGCGTGGGGGTATGACACACTAAATGAAGGAACCCTATGCCATTGCACCCTTGACACCTGTGCAAACTTTGATCACAAGAAGGTGCATGGGGGTATGGCACACTGTAAATGAAGGAACCCTATGCCATTGCAACCGCTCCACTGGAACAAACTGTGATCACAAGAAGGTGCATGGGGGTATGACACACTAAATGAAGGAACCCTATGCTTTTGCAACCCTGCCACCGGTGCAAACTGTGATCACAAGAAGGTGCATGGGGTTATGACACCCTGTAAGTGAAATAACTCTTTGCCATTGCACCCGCTCCACCGGTGCAAACTGTGATCACAAGAAGGTACATGGGGGTATGGCACCCTGCAAGTGAAGGAACTCTTTGCCATTGCACCTGCTCTACTGAAACAAACTGTGATCACAAGAAGGTGCGTGGGGGTATGACACACTGTAAATGAAAGAACCCTATGCCATTGCACCCTTGACACCGGCGCAAACTGTGATCACAAGAAGGTGCATGGGGGTATGACAAACTAAATGAAGGAACCCTGTGCCTTTGTGCCCCTGCCACCGATGCAAACTGAGATCACAAGAAGGTGCGTGGGGGTATGGCACACTGTAAATGAAGGAACCCTATTCCATTGCACCCTTGACACCGGTGCAAACTGTGATCACAAGAAGGTGCATGGGGGTATGACACACTAAATGAAGGAACCCTATGCCATTGCACCCCTGCCACCGGTGCAAACTGTGATCACAAGAAGGTGCTTGGGGTATGGCACACTGTAAATGAAGGAACCCTATGCCATTGCACCTGCTCCACCGGAACAAACTGTGATCACAAGAATGTGCATGGGGGTATGGCACGCTGTAAGTGAAGGAACTCTTTGCCATTGCACCCGTAGCACCGGTGCAAACGGTGATCACAAGAAGGTGCATGGGGGTTTGACACACTAAATGAAGGAACCCTATGCCATTGCACCTGCTCCACCGGAACAAACAGTGATCACAAGAAGGTGCATTGGGGTATGACACCCTGTAAATGAAGGAACCCTATGCCATTGCACCCCTGTCACCGTGGCAAACTGTGATCACAAGAAGGTGCATGGGGGTATGGCACCCTGTAATTGAAGGAACTCTTGGCCATTGCACCCTTGACACCGGTGCAAACTGTGATCACAAGAAGGTGCATGGGGGTATGGCACCCTGTAAGTGAAGGAACTCTTTGCCATTGCACCCGCTCCACCGGTGCAAACTGTGATCACAAGAAGGTGCATGGGGGTATGGCACACTGTAAATGAAGGAACCCTATGCCATTGCAACCGCTCCACTGGAACAAACTGTGATCACAAGAAGGTGCATGGGGGTATGACACACTGTAAATAAAGGAACCCTATGCCTTTGCACCCCTGCCACCGGTGCAAACTGTGATCACAAGAAGGTGCATGGGGGTATGGCACACTGTAAATGAAGGAACCCTATGCCATTGCAACCGCTCCACTGGAACAAACTGTAATCACAAGAAGGTGCATGGGGATATGACACACTAAATGAAGGAACCCTATGCCATTGCAACCGCTCCACTGGAACAAAATGTGATCACAAGATGGTGCGTGGGGGTATGACACACTAAATGAAGGAACCCTATGCCATTGCACCCTTGACACCTGTGCAAACTATGATCACAAGAAGGTGCATGGGGGTATGGCACACTGTAAATGAAGGAACCCTATGCCATTGCAACCGCTCCACTGGAACAAACTGTGATCACAAGAAGGTGCATGGGGGTATGACACACTAAATGAAGGAACCCTATGCCATTGCAACCGCTCCACTGGAACAAAATGTGATCACAAGAAGGTGCGTGGGGGTATGACACACTAAATGAAGGAACCCTATGCCATTGCACCCTTGACACCTGTGCAAACTATGATCACAAGAAGGTGCATGGGGGTATGGCACACTGTAAATGAAGGAACCCTATGCCATTGCAACCGCTCCACTGGAACAAACTGTGATCACAAGAAGGTGCATGGGGGTATGACACACTAAATGAAGGAACCCTGTGCCTTTGTACCCCTGCCACCGATGCAAACTGTGATCACAAGAAGGTGCGTGGGGGTATGACACACTAAATGAAGGAACCCTATGCTTTTGCAACCCTGCCACCGGTGCAAACTGTGATCACAAGAAGGTGCTTGGGGTATGGCACACTGTAAATGAAGGAACCCTATGCCATTGCACCTGCTCCACCGGAACAAACTGTGATCACAAGAATGTGCATGGGGGTATGGCACGCTGTAAGTGAAGGAACTCTTTGCCATTGCACCCGTGGCACCGGTGCAAACGGTGATCACAAGAAGGTGCATGGGGTTATGACACCCTGTAAGTGAAATAACTCTTTGCCATTGCACCCGCTCCACCGGTGCAAACTGTGATCACAAGAAGGTACATGGGGGTATGGCACCCTGAAAGTGAAGGAACTCTTTGCCATTGCACCTGCTCTACTGAAACAAACTGTGATCACAAGAAGGTGCGTGGGGGTATGACACACTGTAAATGAAAGAACCCTATGCCATTGCACCCTTGACACCGGCGCAAACTGTGATCACAAGGAGCATGGGGGTATGGCACCCTGTAAGTGAAGGAACTCTTTGCCATTGCACCCCCTCCACCGGTGCAAACTGATCACAAGAAGGTGCGTGGGGGTATGGCACACTAAATGAAGGAACCCTATGCCATTGCACCCGCTCCACCGGAACAAACTGTGATCACAAGAAGGTGCAGGGGGGTATGACACCCTGTAAGGGAAGGAACTCTTTGACCTTGCACCCCTGCCATATTACAGATGCAAGTGTAATGGCAGAGAAGCTGTAACGAGGTGCACTGATACACATAGAGATGGTGCATAGTCAGCAGTGCAAGAGAAGGAGTTTCAAGCTGGCAATGAAAGGTTGCCCAGTGACCCTCCAGGCATTCTGCTGCAGATGAGCGCTGTCCCTCACTGTACCATCTGCAGGGGGATCTACGCGCTGCTTTCAAAATAAGGCGAGGTTTGTATCTGCACCAAAAGGCGGGCCGGACCACCTTCCACTGTCAGGCATGGGTTCGTACCTGCACTAACTCTGCACAGTGCATTGACTGTAATAGGGTGCGCTGTCACAGTCTACGCCTGGATAATTGTATCCATTGGCCCTTGCACATTACAAAGTTAAAGCATCCTGCACATGTAAGCTTCAACATTCTGAGAGCAAAAAGCCCTTAATAATCATTTCCCGGAGGCGGGGCCAAGTTCGCGGATTCCCTGTCAGTGGGACTGCAGCTGGAGCCTGCCATCTGCAATTCAAAGAATTAACTACAAATATTCTTCGTCAGGAAGCACCTCCCAAAAATGCTCAATTCACAAAGTACATGTATATCCATTTTGAACTCTACCGCACCTACACAAACCAAAAAAAACGTATACACAAGTTGCAGCAGGTTTGTCGTGGGTAATGGGATTATTTGCTTGCAGAGTACTTCAACATCAGAGCGTGTCTACTTTGTGAACAACAAATATATACAAATATTTATATTTAAAAAAAATCCTCACGCCTTTGGACTTCCTTCCTCTCACTCTGACTGGATGCCCCAGGTTAACTCTGCCTGAATAACTGGTCCTCCATTTAATGACTTGAACCTTCTAGCTCACATCTTATTGGACTAAGATGGATAAGTCATGGTGGGAAATTGACAAATGTCAGTTCCACCTCAGTCAGGAGGATGGGCACCATAGAGGCTGCTTTGCCAGTTGAGGGAAGCAATTGGCATATATTGATGGCTGCATTTCACACTCTTAGACCGCATTACCCAGTGATACCCCATTCGACTAGTAATTACAGTATACCAACCCACAGACCTTTCAGTAATCAAAAATCTTTAGTACCTGTCTCAACAGTCAGCGACAGCACAGAGAAGGCGGTGAACAGGTGGAGCCAGGGACGGTGTTCATAGGGGGCGCCTCCAGTTGGCTGAGACATCTTCCTGACGAGCCGCTCCAGCCAGAGAAATAAGGCAGCGACTGCGAAGGAAATCCGCCTCTGTGTGACTCTTTATCTAGGACACTGATCCCCACTGGGGACAGTTTCAGGCTCCCTCATCCCTCACTTGATTGGTGGAGGCCCAGCCGGCATGACTGTTGCCGCGGAAACCACTGGAGCACTGGCATTGATTCTCTGAATTGCCAATTTGGGGGGTGGGAGGGTTGATGTCCCAGAGCCCCCAGGATTGTGTATCTACTCACATATTCTGCGTTTAAGAGAATGTATTAAACACAATATGAACATATTGACAAGAGAAATAGGTATGGGCTTGTTTTAGCGCCAATTTTGGATGCGATGACCTAATATCTGGCCAATGAGAATACACTCACAGTGAGAATCAGAAAAGGGATACAAGTGTGGCCCTTTTTTTGCACAATGGAACCGTAAGTATTGTCTGCTTCTTTATATAATAAAATGACTTACCATCACAAAGTGGGGTGCACAGGTGCATGCAAAGTGCGCGCGCACACGCGCACACACACACACGCACACACACACACACACGTGTCTAAGCCCACACAGAGGCAGACACACACACTCACAACGGAATTAATCCGGGACGAACTCCTTTGCAAGAGGCTGTACGAGGTGTCATAAACACGAGTTACCAGAGTTCAAAAATCCAAATTTGAAAATCATTATAACAACGATCTCATTTGCATCGATTTGAAATTTAACTCGTAGTTTTATCTCAACAGTGGTAATAAAAACAATAAGTTACATAGATGCATAGTTTTGTTTTAAAAATATTGTTGATAAATTCATGCGCTCTTTATGCTGACTGCTGATGCAAAGCTCCTCGTGTGCTCACTGCAGACGTTTTTATCTAACAATACATCCTCAGTGCTGCTGCCTTAGACGTGACGAGCCCTGCATATAAAAATGATGGAACTATAGCCAGCTTGAGGGTGCAAGGTTTATAAAGACCTTCGTCTCGCTAATGAACCTTCGCATAGAGAAGAAAACTGATTCACAATTTCCCACCGAACTTAATAAATTGATGCAGTCAACAAAGATGACTTCAAAGAGCGGAAATCATTTATTTGTGCATTCTGACGCAAGAGCAATGACAGCTTTCTGAAAATCCGTAGCCAGACCATTTTTGTACAGCAGATATGAGCCAAATTGGAAGTCTTCCCATTGGCGGTCTGCGTGTAAGGAGATTAGAGAATGGCATTTGTAGAGGAAAATGAGACGTGTCAAAACTATACTGATGATCCATGGAACAGGATTTCTGAGAAGCAACCACAGCAAGTTAGTTCCAAAATAAACTGTATTTTAAAAATCATCATGGTAAGGTGAGCCATGGTAGGTGACGTCAGTCAGGATTTACGACTCACAAATTGCAATTTTTAGCCACTCGCAATTTGTGATTTGCAAAATCTGACATACAACAGTGTCTCAGACACTGTTTGCAATTCCCAAATGGGTCACAAGGGACCTGCCTCATTAATGTTCATTAAGCAGGTCATCATTTGTGACCCATTGGAAATGGCCAGCACTCACAGGTATGGTGGCTGCTGGCGTCAGCAGACCACCACGCCTCTGGCTGCTTTTTAAATAAAAACAGTTTTTTTAAAATGCAGCCCATTTTCCTTAACGGAAAACAGGATGCATTTCAAAAAGAATAATGAAAAGGTTTCTTTTAATTTTTTAAGAGTGGCCAGTGAAGTGGTCCGTGGGACCACTGCCTGCTCTGGAAAAAAGTTTGTCACTGCCATACACAAAGGGGAAAGGGTCCCCTTCCCCTTTGTGAATGGCTTACCCCAATTTGAAATTGGTGGAAATCCGTGAATGTTTTGCAACCACATTCCCAGTCGCAAAGCAATCATAAATACCAGTGTGACTTGCTATTAAGATGGGACGCCCTTTCCACACCCCTTCCTAATAGCGACTCACAAACCCTATTTGCGAGTTGGGAACAGGATACTGACTCAAAAATTAGGAGTGGTCATGGATGTCATTTAGTGGTCACCATGGGTTTCAGCTACAACCCCTGGCTTGACCCTTGTGACCCCTGACACTGCTTTTGCAACCCTGCCCTCATAGGTGGCCAAATCAGTGCTAGGAACTCAAGAGCAAAAACAACAGTTGATGGACAGAATGCAGAACAATGTCATACATTCACCCCAGAACAAATATCTCGGCCTAAATCCATAATTCTTTTGTGCACCATGCCATTTCAGTTTGAACCCAGCAATATGCTAATCAGTCTTGACCCTGTGCCCCATGGAAGGCTTGATTCCAGTGGCATGGAGAGCACGGGACTCACATCTGAGCATACCCGTTCCACTCGGGGTGGCAAATGCAAAAACAAAAGTTGATGGACCTGGCCGTTCGGGCTGGACTGTTCCCATTGGGCGCTGGGTGAAGACTGATTAGATTTTTCACTATTAGCTGCTTCACCACGGCAGACATTCCACCGCGGTGTGTGCAAATTTTATGTGTGCACAGATCGGACGGCCCCCGTACGTTCAACGCACATGCCCACGTGACATTGGACGGCCAGGGGGCCGTCCGACACATGGACAAAGTTAATATTATAAAAAATGGATTACAAGCAGATGAAAAATGACCCTCCCTGGTATATAAGGTAAGTAAAAATGTTTTATTTAGATGTTGTGTGCATACTTGCGGATGAGAGTGTGTCTGTTTATGTGAAAGCAAATGTATGTGTGTGTGAATGTGTGTGTGTGTGTGTAAGCATGTGTGAGTGAAAATAAAGGTAAATGGCATGTGATGACACTTCCGTTACCACTGGCATTTTGGTGAATTGACGTTCCTGGGGTTGGTGCATTTGAAAATCTTTTAACAGTCGCAAATGGCCTTATGGCCCATTTGCAACTGGTAAAATACGTTGTACTTCTGCCCCACAGCATAGAGGAGTTTCTGTGCCAGTCAGCAGAGTGGTCACTCTCTCTTCAACGGGCAAGCCAATGCATCACTTCACAGCAGCCTTTCTAATAATCCCATTACATTGTCTGGGGCCAACAAACGCTAGTAGCATTCCAGGACTTCATGGCCGGGGCTACAGTCAGTCACCAATCATAGTCTCACCTAATGCATCTCACAGCAAGTGATGAGCATCAAAAATGACCACAAGCTGCAGAAGTGTGCTGCATGTATCAGTGCTCATTGTAGAGCAGGGCCAGAAACATACAAACAATGTGGTTTCCTCTAGGTATGCTATATTCAGATGGCACATTATGTCCTTGTTCAATAGTAAATGTTAAGGGCATCACCGTTACCAAAATCTACCCAATTGTTCTCGGAGAGAAAGCAACAGCAATATTTTGAGAATATTTCTAAACATTTTAAAACCCATTTCAAAAGATTTGGGAAAGATTAAGGAAAGTGACATTTTCACCTTCTGCTATTTTAGACAAGTTGAAAAAAGACACCTGGTTTCCCTCACCATTTACCAGACATTAAGCCTAAAAGCTTAATGAGGTAGTGCAGATTGTGTGTGTGACAGTCTCACACCTAATGTCAGGGTGTGAGGAACCCACAACTTGTTGGTAGTAAACAGCATCGAAAAGGCTCATCTGCTGTATTAAACTGTGCGTCAGGCGTCCTACATTTATCTCAGAACTGGGAGCCAGGACCACCAGGCAAAGAGAATTAAAGAGCAAGATGAAGTCAAGGTCAGATGGGAGAACCTCAGTAAACGACTAAAAGAGTTGTTGCTAGGATCCAGACAAACAAGGAAGAGCAGAACAAAGGGGCACAATTCCTAAAATCAGATAAGATGCTCCCTTTATAAGTATCAGAAAATGTTGCATACCTGGAGAGTAGTCTCAGGAGTGGGGCTATAAACAGAAGAGGTACTGTCAATTGGTTTAACAAGCAGCACATACCCACCTGGCAAACTCTGCTGGTGCAATGGACCATTGCTTGTGCTTGTGTAGGCCAAGAAGGAGCCGCAACCCTTGAAGATAGCACCCTGGGCAATTGCCCACTTTGTCCAGGTCTTAAAATGGCTCTGGAGGAGAGCCAATGCCGAACCAGTGATCTGGCTCATCCCTTAGTGCAAAACAACATGCAGACTCAACAACATATTTGGAATGTAAATTACATACAAACAAAATGTAAGAACATGATAAATATTAAAAAATATAGCAAGTGTTCCTGCAACATTTGGAAGTGTTTCAATGTAGTACATTGAATCACAACATTGTATTGACATTTATTTGAAATGAAAGTTTCCAAACATGAACTTGAAAACAAATCTTCCCTCCTGACAACCCCATGAGTGAACAAAGTGAACCAATTATCTGGTGTCCCTTACATCATGGCCAGTATTATTGTTATGTGTGGTGGAACATTACAGTCTATTAAAGCACATAAAAGTGAGGCTTTTGTACCTGGTTATCTTGAACTGATTTACTTGTTAGTACTCTGAAATGCAACTATCAAGTAGACCCTTTTTAGCAAATTGATTTGGCATATTTTCAATTTAGTCATAAGGGTAATCTGGAAATTTAACTGAGGTTTCCTGGTAACACAAAGTGCAATTAAGCAACTGACTAGACTAATTTGTTTTTCTCATCCCCTTTAATACCAGAGAAAAGGGTTTTTATAAAATTCCATTAGATGAGCAGTAAACTGTGCTAAATAAATATAGAACACAGGCCAATCTGACACAGTATAAAAAAAAAGGTACACAGTGAATGTAAGGGAGGCAGGATACTGCATGCATATATCACTGGCTTGTTCAGACATTATATAGCTATTCAATCCAGTGGTCTAAGTGCTCTAAAAAGTGTGGCTACTGTGATCCTGAGTGCAATAGGAGTCAGTGAGCACGGAGGCAGAGTCAAAGATGTGCTAAAAAGAACAAAATATTATATGGTTTGTTGATTTTTCAATATCAGGTAGCTACATTAAAAATAGCATACTCCATAAATGAGAAATAAATGCAAGTTAAACTAATCATGGAGAAATGGACTACGAAACCTCTATTGGTTAATGCAATAGCTTGCAGATGTCTGTGTGTCCAGCCAGAGACCCATAGAACTGAATCTTGTCTGGTGCAGCAGTTGAAAGTGACTTGTATATTTTTAGTGCTAGGAGGTCCATGCATGCCGCAGAAAGCATTGTGACTGTGTAAGTATTTATTTTAAACTTGCATTACACACAGTATAAGATAGGCTGATACAAAATGTCCAAATAAATTTGGGCTAAAGACAAAAAAGGTGCTTCCAAAGTATAGATTTCAGTAATATGCTGATTTTACCCAGTGTAAACATTTGTATAACTGCATTAAAAGCATGCACTCCACAGCTCAGCTTAGAACTCCCTTACAATAGCTCTCAAAACAGAAAAAAATCTTTGTCTTCAGGAAGCTTCAAGTGACTCCTTCAATTAACACCTATAACATCTACCAAGTGGCCCTTACATTTGCAGATTAAACACTTGCACACATTTACATTTCTTTCAGGCAGCAGGCACACTGGCAAGAAGGCTTGTTTTTTGTTCAGCTCTCCGCCCCACCTTCGAGATCACAGCACAGGAGACCTCTTCCCTTCCCCTTCAGCTGAACCATCTCAACTGTTGGCTCAATGGCTAAAATAATAGACAAATACTGCCCATTAAAACATCAGTCTCAGACAACAGACACTAGGGTTAATTTCTGGACTATCCGTGAAAATTATGGTCAGGTGGTCACCCTGGTACAAAAGTGGGTGGTGATGGACGGAGCATCTGAACCAATCAAACACTCACACCCAGTCAAAAGATCTGGGTTTGATCCATCACCGTTCTTTAGCCCACTCTGCCACCCCAGTTCAGACATGGCTATATGCAAATCAGTCTGACCCTGTGCCTCATGGGAACAGTCCAGCCGGAACTGCCAAGCCATGCCTTCCCTGGACCGGAAACAAGCTTCCGAGGACCGGTTTCTGCCATTCCAGCCGTCTTCAGCCCGGTTTGCTTGAATCCAGTGGCAAAGTGAGCAAGGGACTCACGTCTGAGCATACCCTGCCACACTTATGGTGGCCAAAGCGGTACAAAAGGGGGTGATGATGGACGGAGCATCTGAACCAATCAAACACTCACACCCAGTCAAAAGATCTGGGTTTGATCCATCACCGTTCTTTAGCCCACTCTGCCACCCCCGTTCAGACATGGCCATATGCAAATCAGTCTAACCCTGTGCCTCATGGGAACAGTCCAGCCCGAACTGCCAAGCCATGCCTTCCCTGGACCGGAAACAAGCTTCCGAGGACCGGTTTCTGGCATTCCAGCCGTCTTCAGCCCGGCTTGCTTGAATCCAGTGGCAAAGTGAGCAAGGGACTCACGTCTGAGCATACCCTGCCACACTTATGGCAGCCAAAGCGGTACAAAAGGGGGTGGTGATGGACGGAGCATCTGAACCAATCAAACACTCATACCCAGTTAAAAGATCTGGGTTTGATCCATCACCGTTCTTTAGCCCACTCTGCCACCCCAGTTCAGACATGGCTATATGCAAATCAGTCTGACCCCGTGCCTCATATGAACAGTCCAGCCCGAACTGCCAAGCCATGCCTTCCCTGGACCGGAAACAAGCTTCCGAGGACCGGTTTCTGGCATTCCAGCCGTCTTCAGCCCGGCTTGCTTGAATCCAGTGGCAAAGTGAGCAAGGGACTCACGTCTGAGCATACCCTGCCACACTTATGGCGGCCAAAGTGGTCCAAAAGGGGGTGGTGATGGACGGAGCATCTGAACCAATCAAACACTCACACCCAGTCAAAAGATCTGGGTTTGATCCATCACCGTTCTTTAGCCCACTCTGCCACCCCAGTTCAGACATGGCTATATGCAAATCAGTCTGACCCTGTGCCTCATGGGAACAGTCAAGCCCGAACTGCCAAGCCATGCCTTCCCTGGACCGGAAACAAGCTTCCGAGGACCGGTTTCTGGCATTCCAGCCGTATTCAGCCCGGCTTGCTTGAATCCAGTGGCAAAGTGACAAGGGACTCACGTCTGAGCATACCCTGCCACACTTATGGCGGCCAAAGCGGTACAAAAGGGGGTTGTGATGGACGGAGCATCTGAACCAATCAAACACTCACACCCAGTCAAAAGATCTGAGTTTGATCCATCACCGTTCTTTAGCCCACTCTGCCACCCCAGTTCAGACATGGCTATATGCGAATCAGTCTGACCCTGTGCCTCATGGGAACAGTCCAGCCCGAACTGCTAAGCCATGCCTTCCCTGGACCGGAAACAAGCTTCCGAGGACCGGTTTCTGGCATTCCAGCCGTCTTCAGCCCGGCTTGCTTGAATCCAGTGGCAAAGTGAGCAAGGGACTCACGTCTGAGCATACCCTGCCACACTTATGGCGGCCAAAGCGGTACAAAAGTGTGTGGCAGGATATGCTCAGACGTGAGTCCCTTGCTCACTTTGCCACTGGATTCAAGCAAACCGGGCTGAAGACGGCTGCAATGCCAGAAACCGGTCCTCGGAAGCTTGTTTCCGATCCAGGGAAGGCATGGCTTGGCAGTTCGAGCTGGACTGTTCCCATGAGGCACAGGGTCAGACTGATTTGCATATAGCCATGTCTGAACTGGGGTGGCAGAGTGGGCTAAAGAACGGTGATGGATCAAACCCAGATCTTTTGACTGGGTGTGAGTGTTTGATTGGTTCAGATGCTCCGTCTATCATCACCCCCTTTTGTACCGCTTTGGCCACCATAAGTGTGGCAGGGTATGCTCAGACGTGAGTCCCTTGCTTACTTTGCCACTGGATTCAAGCAAACCGGGCTGAAGACGGCTGGAATGCCAGAAACCGGTCCTCGGAAGCTTGTTTCCGATCCACGGAAGGCATGGCTTGGCAGTTCGGGCTGGACTGTTCCCATGAGGCACAGGGTCAGACTGATTTGCATATAGCCATGTCTGAACTGGGGTGGCAGAGTGGGCTAAAGAACGGTGATGGATTAAACCCAGATCTTTTGACTGGGTGTGACTGTTTGATTGGTTCAGATGCTCCGTCCATCACCACCCCCTTTTGTACTGCTTTTGGCCACCATAAGTGTGGAAGGGTATGATCAGACGTGAGTCCTTTGCTCACTTTGTCACTGGATTCAAGCAAGCCGGGCTGAAGACGGCTGCAATGCCAGAAACCGGTCCTCGGAAGCTTGTTTCCGATCCAGGGAAGGCATGGCTTGGCAGTTCGGGCTGGACTGTTCCCATGAGGCACAGGGTCAGACTGATTTGCATATAGCCATGTCTGAACTGGGGTGGCAGAGTGGGCTAAAAAACGGTGATGGATTAAACACAGATCTTTTGACTGGGTGTGAGTGTTGGATTGGTTCAGATTTTCCGTCCATCACCACCCCTTTTGTACTGCTTTTGGCCACCATATGTTTGGCAGGGTATGCTCAGACGTGAATCCCTTGCTCACTTTGCAACTGAATTCAAGCAAGCCGGGCTGAAGACGGCTGCAATGCCAGAAACCGGTCCTCGGAAGCTTGTTTCCGATCCACGGAAGGCATGGCTTGGCAGTTCGGGCTGGACTGTTCCCATGAGGCACAGGGTCAGACTGATTTGCATATAGCCATGTCTGAACTGGGGTGGCAGAGTGGGCTAAAGAACGGTGATGGATTAAACCCAGATCTTTTGACTGGGTGTGAGTGTTTGATTGGTTCAGATGCTCCGTCCATCACCACCCCCTTTTGTACTGCTTTTGGCCACCATAAGTGTGGCAGGGTATGCTCAGACGTGAGTCCCTTGCTCACTTTTACACTGGATTCAAGCAAGCCAGGCTGAAGACGGCTGCAATGTCAGAAACCGGTCCTCGGAAGCTTGTTTCCGATCCAGGGAAGGCATGGCTTGGCAGTTCGGGCTGGACTGTTCCCATGAGGCACAGGGTCAGACTTATTTGCATATAGCCATGTCTGAACTGGGGTGGCAGAGTGGGCTAAAGAACGGTGATGGATTAAACCCAGATCTTTTGACTGGGTGTGAGTGTTTGATTGGTTCAGATGCTCCGTCCATCACCACCCCCTTTTGTACTGCTTTTGGCCACCATAACTGTGGCAGGGTATGCTCAGACGTGAGTGCCTTGCTCACTTTGCCACTGGATTCAAGCAAGCCGGGCTGAAGACGGCTGCAATGCCAGAAACCGGTCCTTGGAAGCTTGTTTCCGATCCAGGGAAGGCATGGCTTGGCAGTTCGGGCTGGACTGTTCCCATGAGGCACTGGGTCAGACTGATTTGCATATAGCCATGTCTGAACTGGGGTGGCAGAGTGGGCTAAAGAACGGTGATGGATTAAACCCAGATCTTTTGACTGGGTGTGAGTGTTTGATTGGTTCAGATGCTCCGTCCATCACCACCCCCCCCCTTTTGTACTGCAGGTGGTCACCCTAGCAAACACATCACAATTGCCGAGTAGAGAGTCACAATAGCTGGACGTAAGGGGCATATGTACAACAGAATCGAGAAGCGTGGCATTAAGCAAACATTGCTAATGCAACGCTGCTTCATTCGGAAAACGCAGGGATGTGCTGTATACACAAGAATGCAGCGCATCCTGCATTTCCCTAACTCTGGCGCTAAGTTCAGCTGCCTAACTCAGGTACCGTTTGCATTGGGGGAAATGATTGTTTATGTGCAGGAAGGTCTCTCTTCCTGCACATAAACAATCATTCATGGTGTTTTGAAACTTCTATATGTGCTGCTTAATGCAGCACACAAAGCAGTTGCAAAACTTCGTTTTTGGGATTGTTTATGTGTAGGAAGGGGTACCTTCCGGTACATAAACAATCAAATTCAATTTGCTGTTTCTATGTGTGCTGCACAAGGCAGCACACATGAAAATAGCAAAAACAAGTAGAAATAAAGCATTTCTCCTTGTTTCACCTTTTTAAGACCAGGTTTTACCTGGTCTTAATTTTGGCACCTGCCCCATATTTACGCCATCCTTGTAAATAGGAGGCAGCTTCAAAATCAATAGGTATTGTGGGAGAACGCTGACCGCAACACCCATTGCCATCCCCTTTCACGTTAAGTACGATGTGTAAGGGTGCCTTATTTACAAGTCAGATTTAGGCTACGTTAAGTGGCTTAATTTTGCCTTGTAACTAAGGTGAGGTCCCTATTGTCAACACAATGTCACTAAAAAAGACGTGGTGGCGATAGGGGCTTGTTAATATGCCCAGAAGTGTAACTCTGAAGGCTGAGACAACGCTCAAACTCGAACACATCTCATGCCCAGCAGTAGTAATTCCGACTTCCTGTTATATTATGTGGTATTTCTTAAGCGCATGCCCACCGTAGCTTATTGGCACTAAAAACTTTTACTATAAACTAAGGAAAGCTCTCATATTACACAGACTAGGGTATTTTAATTGAAATATGGATTAAAAAAACAAGTTTATTATTTTTCTTAAACAAAACAAGTGAAGTTTGTGAGCACAATGTTGTATGAAGAAGGTTCCACTACTCAGCCACTGCGATAGAGATGGCCCCCTCACCAAAATGGTTGTGCATGTTTCTGAATATCAAGCAGAAATTTTCCAGAGGACCATGAAGCTGAATGGCATGGGGAGGGGGTGAGGGTGAGGGCAGGAGGTAGAGGGTTTGGAGAGGTGGGTTCTCTGTGAATGAAAATGTGGAGGCTAAACAAGAAGACCCATTCACGTGAAACCCTTTTTGCAGAACAACTAAAGGACTTAAAGAGAGTTCTCTGCTCAACCGGCAGCCAAAGAAGCTGAATGAGAAAGGGGAAACGTAATCCTTGGTGGTACTTTTTGGATTCAGACGAGCACGTGCTGCAGCATTTCGAAGCAGTTGGAGTCTCCTGAGTAGTTTTTTGTGTAAAACATTATAACAGACGTTTGCATGGTCCAAACACCAAAGATTTACCGATGGGAGGTACTGAGTTAAGATAGCTGTGTGTAGAGCTTGTGAGTGTAGTGAGGGATACGATTCTGTTTAGCTCTAATTATAGCCTCACAGATTGCATCACTCATGACGTTTAATAACATTATTGATGACGTCACTTATAACATCTCAAAGGGCATCACTGATGGCTACATTGGGCATGGTGGGGGCACAAGTCCTAGTTAGCTCAGTAAACTATAATTGGTAAATTTCTGTGTTTTTTTCCGTTTAAAATGTTATCTTCCATTTTAACTGACAATTTCACATAACTATAACATCACTCTAACCTTTGTTTTTTTCAGTGACAATGACAGAAACGATCCACACCACATTTGCTGATCATATTGATTTATTTCAAGATGCAGAGTAGGGGGGACACAACTCATTTCGACTCAGAAGCGACTGTGAGAGTTTCCATAGGGAAGGCATTTTTTGTTTTCCTAATAACTTTGATGATGTCCTATCAATCTGCACCAAACTTCACGAAATAAAAGTTTGTCCACTAGTTGATTGGCACTATATGAGGCAGGTTCTCAGACGAGTTGTAGTGGGAGAGCGGTTTCTAAAATGGGTGCTGCTGCTTTATACAACCCGTATAGCCAGAATCAGAGTTGGGACAGCTCACCCTTTGTTGAGGCACCTGCAAGGGATGCCCACTCTCCCCCTTACTATTTGCAATGATTACGGAGCCTCTGGCTGCCTGCCTACGGGCCATGCTGGATACCTGGGGTATAAAACTATGGGAGAACAATCATGTAATTTCCTATATGCAGACGATACACTGGTCTATTTAAAACACCTGGAAACCTTGTAGCCTATATTTCCTCTCTGGACACACAATCAGAATCAGAACACTCTCTTGTTGCAGCAATAGCACGGAGATACCCCTTCGGGGGTCTAGTCTGGCGCTTTATAAGAATATAAATAAATAAAAATAAATAAAAATAAATAAACCTCTATACCTTTGCTCCTGATTATGCTAAATTTACTCCTTGCCTTCCCTACTAAATTCAGTAAGGATGGTCTTTTATTTGCCTGCTAAAAGTAGTTGAGGGGAGTAAAACACTTCAAGATTATACTTACAATGTAGTCATGACCACACACTCCGAATTCCTGTTCATGGATTTTATTATAAGGCCAAAAATAATTGAATATAAACACACCTTAAAATCAGAGTATATAGGTACATGAAAATCAATTCAGAGCCAGTCTACAAATATAATTCATTCGGCATGAAAGGCATAATGTGATGAACTCAAAAATCAAAATACAACACAGAATTGAAGCGGAGTCCAAATCCTTTTTCACGAGGAAGGAAAACAAAAGTTATCTTTCCCTACTCTGCTCTCACGGTGAGTCCTGCCTATTTCCCTTCTATCAGACCTGAAAGGTGTCATCACGTGTTGACTTCCTAAGACGTACTCACGTCAAAAGGGTCTGATAGCTTAAGGCTATGGAGCTGGCTCTAAGATGCTTCTTCTCCTCCGAAATGTAAGAAGTCTCCTTACTCAGTCCCTGCACATCATACAAAAAGGCAATATTCCGCCCATCATACGTCACATGTTAGTCTATTTAATTGCAACATTTCGGTACTCTTCCACAGGAGCTGTGTTGTTCAGCTCTTTCTCTAGTGGCCTTGATTCTCAGATCAGCCAGACACGAAAGGCTTCCTCCCTTTTTCGCCTTCTCGTCTTCTTCAAAGACATTCCGGGTATCTCCTTACATCTAAGAATAACGAGGTCGAGTTCTTGCACCTGCAGTAGGATGAGAACATACTGTCTTTGCATACAAAAATGATTCATTTAATTATTTCTTGAGCAACCAAGGAACACGAAACTAACAACAACCTGCAATTTTGATCATACAGTGCAGGCAACTTAAACGACACACAGTTACATTTATATGGGTATAATGTCATCCTGCACATTATGCATACAGGAATTATAAGTGTCTCAAATACATGTAAAATCTTGCTTGAAGGTGCACACTACATTTCAATACTTATATAGTGTGAATAAATGCATCTTAATAAACATAAAACACTGCAAACAAAAAAAAATAGTGCCTTTGAACCATGAGTATAATGCACCCATGCAATTTAGAGTGCTGGAAGCGCTCTATCACTCCAAAAGGAACTGCAGACCTTTGGTGACATCTCGGGAATTCACATCAACCCTGGGAAGTCCAGGGTGATCCCCATGGGTAGACTGGCCATGGTTCCAATATCGAGGCTGCCGCACACTGGGCTACCGTGGGTAAAAGAGGGGACGCAATTCCTGGGCATTCGATTGGCGAATACAGCCTCTACCTACTTGGATCTTAATATTGGTCAGGTGATTGAAGGGCTGTGAGGGTCGATACGTTTCTGGAAGGATCTGCCGTTATCACTCACGGGTCGTATTACAATTATTAAATTGATTATTCTACCCAGCTGCCTATATGCAATGCAACACTCGCTTTACATAATTCCGCAACACTATTTCCACACACTAGAGAGTCTAATGGTAGACCGCCTATGGGGGAAGAAACATAGAAGTGTGCGTCATAAAAGGCTACGGAGAACGTGGACTATTAGAGTACTGGAGGTGCCTCGCTTAGAATTTTAGTACATGGCCTCTCAGTTGCAGCTTGAGGTCCACTGGATAACTGGGAGCAACGGCTAGTGGCGGGGACCCATGGAGACCATTTGCTGGCAGAGTTACTGATGCTGGGATGTGGAGCCTCCAGGGAAAGTCTGTATAATGTGCGACATGTGGCTGCAGCGTGGGAGTAAGCTGTGCAACGGGTGATGCAGCGGGCCCTGTACGCTCCTGATATGCCCCCTGTAGGTGCTGAGCCCTTTCTCCAGCCTTGCGGACTCTATGTCGGTAGGAAGATACAGGAAGCTCACTATTTTTTAGCATGTGTGATGAATAGCTTCCCCATCTCTGTCACTAAACCACTGAGTCTGTTTCCTTATTCGGTGCCAAGTTTCATGTCATGAAAATGGGGTTAAAGGGGTCTGACCAATTGTACCTTAAGGGTTCTGTGGAGGGACTAGAATCCTCTACCTCTTTTGAGCACGGATTGCACGTGGATGAGGATAACTCCTGGTTTGCATGATTCCACAATTGCACTGGCATAGGAGTAACAGACTCACAGGTCTTGTGATACGTGCGCCCTAGATGATGTTCTTTTGCCAGCTGTGCCGGGGCAGAATCACAAAAGCCCTTTGTGCGGCACTGGAACAATTCAGGATCAGCTTATGTCCTGTTCACTTTCTCTCTTTCACCTTTCCTCATCTCTTTTGTCCCATTGCCACAGACCAGTATACTTTTATGAGGGTCAGTAGAAAACAGTTGGGCATATGAGACTGAACTCTGAGCCAACCCAGGTTTCTTACTTGCAGCTGTGTGTTCAAACCCCACTGCAATATGTAGTTTGACTCGTGAATCTTTAGGCTATTTGAAGCAATTGTAAATGAATGGCCTGTTCCGATGGTATAAGATTATCTGTCAAAGTGAACAATATTATCTGTCCCAGGCTCAGCTCTCCCCTTGCTGCTGCATCGCTCCTGCTCCTTTCGTTCCCTTGCTTCTTCCCCATTTTCTTAGTGCTTTCTCTTTGCTTAACCCTCATTTTTCCCTTCCTCCCCTATTTTCGAGGTGTTTGTTTTCAGATCACCACAAACCAGTTAGCAACTCCAGCATTTTGATACACTCACAGGTGATTTGCTGCACTTGATAAATCCTCGATTGATTGAATCTTCAATTGAAGAGTGTAGGAGGTTGGCTCTCTATATAGCGTACTAAAACGAAATACACTGTGCAGAGAGTCAATTTAGTCCCAGATTGGTATACAGAGGCAAAAGTAGATAATATTAACACTCTGGGGCAGATTTATGATGACTGGCGCATCCCTGCAAATCAGCAGAGATGCGCCAGATAAGATGCGTCATGCGCCACATTTACAATGCGGCGCATCATTGTGCAAGGATAAACAGATGCATGACGCATCTCCCGTCGGAAGGGTGGCGCATTGCTGGAGTTGTGTTGCAAGCGCGACGCAACTCCAGCAATGCTCGTGGCCTGCCCAGACACAACGTGATGCGCCAAGCCTTACACCTGCTTCAAGCAGGCTGAAGGTTTTGACGTAGCAGCTTCTGAAAAGTGGCTGAGTGAAATCTTGTAGATTTCACTCAGGCACTTTGCCGAGGCATTCCTGTGCCGGAACCCCTTCCCTCTTTACAACGTGATGCATCTCCCTAGATGCGTCAATTTGTAAATCTATCGCAGCATGGCGCTAGCTTTACTCCGCCGTTGCATCACAGAAGTGACGCAATGGCAGCGCAAAAGTGGCGCGCGGGGCTTGTAAATCTGCCCCTCTATTTGTGGTAGTGTGGGCGAGCAGTTAGGCTCATCAGAGGGTAGTGCTAAGTATTTGTTGTTCTCAGAGAGGCAATAAATGATAAAGACCCGAGAATAAATCCGAAAAGAATTTGAAAAATAGCATTGATTTTTATGCAATTTTTGAGACCAAGTACTTCCTTCTTCAGTAAGAACATTTTATCATATGAATGGCCAAAGTTCGCAAAATGAATTACCTTTGTGCACAACTACGCACAATTGAAGTTAATGGGAGAAAATAGGAAAATACATATCAAATCATACACTTAGATCTCAAGGTTCATCTTCTGGACTTAAGTAAGTAGCAAGGCCTGGCCAAATGTTCTACCAGCAGATTCTAAAGAGTGTCCCGGATGCAGCCACGAGCAGGGTACCAAGTTTGTTGGTAGGTGGTGTGCTACAAAGAAGGAACAGGCAAGTTGTAGAAGTGATTCAGTGACAGCTGGGCCACTCACAAAGTTGTTCACAGGGATCTCAATGTCACTCGATGGGTGCCTTCTTTCTGGGCAGTTAGAGTTCTGATTGGACTCTTTTTCTCGGTGTATGCTGCAGAGGGTCTGGTGCCCTGGGTATTAGTGTGGCACAGCTCTGGTAGATCCTGGTGTCTTCACACTCTGTGGGGAGACATATCTGAACCTCTGGAGCTGGTGTACTACTTTTGGTTTGCGTGCTGCATCGGAGTCGCCAGGGAACAGCAGGTCAAGAGACCGGATTCTGAGGGTTCGATGACTGCAGATGAGTAGTACCTCTACTCCAAGTGAGTTCATCAAAGGCTGGAGGTGCCCTGGAGTTCTTGGAGGCCTCATAGTTGCAGGACGAGACAGCACACCACGATTGTCGAGAACTTAAGGCAGCAGGCAGGGTTTGATTGGCACCTAAAATCCTGCAGCAGGGTTTCAGGTTTCGGGTCAGCAGCTCTTCTATGTCCATATCTTGTTTGGGTCCATCAAATATGAGGCACAAGGTCCAGGGATGCCACCTAGATACTACATTTAGGGCCGTTAAAGGGAGTGACAGATAGTGGCCATGGGCTTCCTACCTTTAGGGTGCCTACACCCTCAAAGTGACCACTTCCTGTGGGGAGGGGCACTACCCTAGCCCTGATCGTCAAATTCCTGTCATTCCAAAATGGAGGAATTGGGAAAGTTGTGTCTATGTCACCGGCCCCACCTTAGGGGGTGGTGCTCGCTGAATGCGGGCACACTTCCTAAACAAAGTAATTTCCCCCCCTGTCCTCCAAACAAATGTGGAGCAGGACAGGGAGTTAGGACCCTAAACTATCTGGAGATGACTGGTTGCATTTCAAAGGAGACATCACCTTTGAAGCTTCACGTCATAGAAGGCCACCCGGGCCTGGAGGAGAACAGGCTTTGTTCCTGGACTCTGAGCAGGTTATCTCTCACCCCATGAGGTCAGAAACATGTCTGGTGGTGACAGGCTAGCTAAGACTAGTCAGAGACCACACCCGTGCTTGGTAGTTTTTCAGGGGACCCTCTAAGGTGTCCCCTGTGTGGATTTATTAATAATTCCAACACTGGCATCAGTGAGGAGTTATTAAGATGAGTTGATTGGGACCAAACATCTTAGGGGTGCAGTGAAGTCATCAGGGATCAAGGAAACTCGGAATAACCATGTCAAATGAGGCACTTTCTCACAAAGAGTGTGCCTGGGACTGTAAATTAGTTCTCCATGGCCAAGAGGCCATATGTGAATATCAAAAGATTTGGGTTCGACATCCACGGCTATGTAGCTTTTCACCATATGGTGCGTATAGTTTGCCCCTCAGTAAATCCTATCTTAAAGCACCATAAAATCTCTTCCTTTGTGACGTGAGAAGGGTTCAACAGAGAGCATGCTGTGGTATAGCTTTTCAAGGATTGCATCAGTCCTCGTGTCAATAGCCACTCTATAGTGCTTGATGGTAATATGCAATGATGCCCACATGCTAGCCTTTCAGATCTTGTTTGGGATAACTTTAGTGAACGCTGCTTTGCATTTGGTGGAAATAATCTTAATGTCTTGAGCACAAGTCTCCTAAACAGAATCGTAGCATAATGCCGTGCCTTCAACAGCCGATCTGGAAACGGACTTTTCCATAACATCCTCACTGCAATAGTGGACAATAGCAACAAAACGCTTGCAGGATTTTCTCAGAGGGATTTTGCAGGTGCAAGTGGAGGATTTTACAGATGTTTGCATGTTATGCTTCTGCAGTGTAAATTTGAACAATAAAAATGTTGCTCCTTGGTCGAGTTGGAATGGTAAAATTACTTTTGAGAATTGGCCTCAAAGGCAGCCCTATGGCAGACTGAGTGATGCCAGTCAGCAAGGAAGACCGGAACCTTATTGTACT